>NC_090270.1:238726710-239032846 GCF_040414725.1 Anabrus simplex
GAATATGAAAGACTCCCTAGCCCTCGCAAACCTCATAGCGTCGGGGTCGGAAATGAACAAGAGTTGACCAAGGGAGGTCGGACAGGGTAGATGAAAGTGAGGAGCCTGGCACAAGTAAGTGGAAGCAATGCCAAGACTCAGCTAAGGGCCCCGTGGTCGCCAATCTACACTCCCAACTTGAGAGCCCCTTGGGGCCCTGATAGTCGCCTCTTACGACAGGCAGGGGGTACCGCGGGTGTATTCTACATGTGCGTCCCCCACCCGCAGGGGGTGGAATTGTCCATCTCACTACATTGTTCAAGCCCTCTGCAGTCGCTCACAACCCTGCAACTCATTTACTGCTCTATGCAGTATAACATCATCCGCAAATATACTTAAGTGCGATTCTAGATCTTTACTCATATCACTTATAGTTATATAAGGGAATATAAAGTTTCAATTCCCGCCTCAGTCATCATCTTAATCATTATACGAACAAATAACGCTTCATCTGCTCTAATTCTCTAAGTTCTATTTTCTAGCATTGTAGCCACGGCTACTTCCTTCCCACTCCCTTGCCTATCCCTTCCTATCTTCATTTCCTTCACAAGGCCTCTGTTCAACATAGCAAGTGAGGCCACCTGGGCGAGGCAGTGGTCCTCCACCCCACGTTTCCCCAACTCAAATGTCTCATGCTGCACGACACTGGCCTTGAGGGAACAATCTTCCGAGCTACCGGATGTCAGATACTATAACATTTATTTGTTTCGCCTTGGTAGTGTTGATTGTTCTCAGGCTGCTACAAAAGTTATTTTTATTTAACTTGGTGACGTGTAAGTAAAATAAGATAAAAACGTAAATCATGGGCACCTAATTCTGGTGTTTTTCTAATCATCTTAAGAACCAGGGATGATTTTTTTCCCTTTATCTTCTAAGCGTGAGAAAAGTTAAGAAGTTCAAAGTAACGTATACCACGTCACATTTAGGACGATATTTCAGTAGCAAAGTACTTTATTAGTTGTTCTGTGCGTGTAACATAGAATTGTTCCATACATTTGCTTTCTATTCGAGATGTCATATCTTCAACATCTTTCTTAACGTTTTTTTAACATTGTATTGTATTTGATTGAGACCGAGTGGGGTGGCCGTGTGTGTTAACGCGCTACGGGTATAGAGCCAGACTGTGCTTTCGGAAGATGTGTGGATCCGAATCCCATCGTCGGCTGTCCTAGAATGAATTTCTGTGGTTTTCCACTTTCACTTCCAGAAAAAAGCCGGGACAGTTCCTATTCATGGGACACAGCCAATTCGTCTCATCTACTTAGGCAGTTATATTCACCAAAATCTTATTTCATCTCCATTAGCTCATCAACTGAAGGTGGCGCCAGGAAGGGCATCCGTCCGTAAAAACAAGCATAAAATTACATGTCACATCATCCTCGAGCCCGTATAAGGAAACAGAACTGAGGGATAAATGAACTTACACCGCATTTTATTGAAATTTACAATGTATTATGCTCTGTAAGCTATCTTCGACATCTTTTTTTGAAGCTTGATTCTATTGAAATCGTTGTTAGATATTATAATATAAGAGTACATATCGTGACAGTTAGTGTAATACTAAAGCTTCAAGAAGTGATACAAATGTTGATAAATTGTAACTTACCAATAATTATTAGAAAAGTAAAATAAATGTCATGATAATGCACACAGAGAACTGCATTGTGATGGAAATCATTACAAATTGTACTTGACGTAATGGAGGATTGATAAACTGGGCATCGGTATTAATTAACTTTCAGCTGATTTGTAGATGCGAGATTATTTGAGTAACCTCATGTCTAAGTCATAAATTCACTTGGTTCCCATTTAACGTATTAAAACATAAAAATCGTCCAGCTTACGAAGTTTCGTGTTGACCCATTCAAACATCAAAACTCGTATGACCAATTGAGAAATTAAGCCTATTAACTGAAACGAGCACTATAATATTTGTGGTTTTGATATTTTGCCTAATGAGAGAGTGGCTGTGCTGTTAGTGTCACCCAGCTGCCAGCTTGCATTCGGGAGATAGTGGGTTCGAATTCCTCTGTTGACAGCCCTGAAAACTGTTTTTTCGTGATTTTCCCATTTTCACACCAGGCAAATGCTGTGGCTGTACCTTAATTAAGACCACATCTCCTTCCTTACCACTCCTAGCCCTTTCCCATCCCACCGTGCGATTTAAGAAAAAGTTTTAATTGTTGATATTTTGCCATTACCACGAAAATTTATATTTATTGCATCGTGGGGTTCCATAGACATCTGAGTATCGATTTTATTCATCCATTAAAATGAAAACTTAGATTTCATTGGTAGCTGGAGTAGCGCGTTTCCTGGTAACAAGGTTCTGTGATCGGACCTCCTCTCTTCACTGTTTATGTTCTCTACCTCCCGGGTTGTGTATCATCATCAACGGCCCAATGTGCTGACGACGGTGTGTTGTACAGGTGCATAAGAAATAAAGACGACGCCCTTGCTCTACAATCTGATATGGAGAGCCTGTTGATGTGGAGCTGTGTAAATAGACTAAATATAAACAGTGTAAATATACGAGAATGAGCAGGTATGAATGGTATGGACAGAGTCTTGGGGAAGGAGTACTGGATGAACACAAATACGTCCAAAACAAAGGTAATGGAATGCAGTGGAACAGAGTCAGGTGATGCAGGAAATAATAAATTGGGAAATGATGACTTAGGCTTAAAGTGATGTAGATGAATATTGTTACTTGGGTAGTGAAATAACTAACGATAGCAGAAGTAAGGATGACTTAAAAGTCAGATTAACACAGTGAGGAAGGCCTTTCATAAGAAAATAAATTTGCTCATATCGAGCATTGATATAGGAATTTCGAAGGCCATCCGGAAAGTGGTACCCGTTTGCGCAATAAAGACACAGGAGTAAATGTACACAAATATACACCTTTTTATTGGGAAGAGCATACTTTACACTACTTATCCACATAATCTCCAAGCAAATTTAGGCATTTGTCATAACGTGGGACGAGTTTTTGTATTCCAGCGTCATAGTCCTCCGCCGCCAGCGTATTGAGATACGTAGTCACGGCTCGTTTAAGTTTTTCATCGCTGTCAAATCCTTTTCCCGCCAGAAAGTCTTTAAGCTTCGTAAAGAGATGAAAATCCGAAGGGGCCAAGTCCGGGATATACGGAAGATGGTCGAAGGTTTGAAACTTGAATTGCTGCAAAAGTTGTTGTGTTATCGCAGTTGCATGAAGCCTGGCATTGTCATGAAAGAGAATGACGCCTGTAGACAATAGACCTCGCCGTCGATTTTGTATTGCCAGCCGTAATTTCTTTAATGTTTCACAATACGCATTAGCATTGTGTTTCCGCGGGCCGTAAAATCTATGAGCAGTACACCTCGGCGATCCCAGAAAACGGTTGCCATGAGTTTCCTGATGGACAGAACTGTCTTGATATATTTTTTGGTTTGGTTGGTGAATGAGCATGATGCCACTCCATTGACTGCCGTTTTTTCTCAGGTGATGCATAACCAACCCAAGTTTGGTCCCCAGTAGTGATGCGAGTCAGGAAAGAGTCTCCTTCATCGGAATAACGTCCCAGAAACGTCAGTGCTGCAGCCATACGCTTGGTTTTGTGCTCCTCTGTAAGCATGCTAGAGACCCACCTTGCACAGATTTTTGAATAATGCAGATGGTCTTTGTCAATTTCATGAACATTTGTTCGAGACACATTAGGAAAATGTTCACAGAGTTCATCAATTGCGACGCGCCGATCGTTCCTCACGCATTCGTCTACTGCGCTCAGCAGTTGGTATGTAATGACAGATGGTCTCCCTGAACGCTCCTCGTTATGTGTATTTCCCCTCCCCAGGTTGAAGTTGCGGCACCAGAGCCGAACAGACGACTCGTCCATCACATTGTCTCCATACAGCTCTGTTAATTGGCGATGAATATCACAAGGTCGAACGTTTCGTGCATTAAGAAATTTAATCACGGCCCTCACTTCATAACTGGCGGGGTTCTCAATTTGTTTAAACATTTTAAACGATCACAGACACAACACAGGCAATGCTAACGTCACGCAACCTCGCACAGAGCAGGCAGATAAGCCACTGACGCGGTCTGACCTTGCCCAGCGGCTACCCGAGTCGTCAGCTCTTCATGCGGCGCTAACGGGTACTACTTTCCTGATGGCCCTCGTAGAACGACGTTTTCGAAGACCATTATCTGGAGCGTGGCATTGTATGGAAGTGAAAGCTGGGCGATTACTAGCTCAAAAATAAAGAGAACGGAAGCCTTTGCAATATGGGGTTACAGAAGAATGCTGAAGGTGAGATGGGTAAATCGAGGCACGAATGAAGAGATACGGAATGGAACTGGTGAGGGGAGAACGACTTGAGAAGTTTGACCAGAAGGAGAGACAAAATTACAGGACACATCTTAGACACCCAGGATGTGTTCATTTGGTTTTTGAGGGAAGTGTAGGTGGTAGGAACGGTAGGGTTAGACCAAGGTATGAATATGACAAGCAGATTAGAGCAGATGTAGATGGAGGAAGAGTTAAGAACAGGATAGGGGGCATGGAGAGCTGTATCAAGCCAGTCTATTGACTGATGACTAAAGCAATAACAACGAGTAGATCGAGAAATCCCGTCACGAATAATTATAAACTAGGGAAGCATATTATTCCACAGTACACCAGTTTCACACTACTTGGCATAATTATCGGTGACAATTTGATGTGGAATATACGGTGTTAAAAAGCAAGGTAAAAGGCAACAAGAATCCTGTGGTTCGTATTTAGGAACGTAATAGGTTTCAGCCCAGGAGCAATAATATCAGCTTTCCTTTGCATGGTACGGCCCATACTGACGTATGGTCTACTTGGCATCCCACAACAGTGGAGAACATGAGTAAGCTGCAGAGAGCACGGCGCCGCGCCGTAAGGCTAATTAACCGTCGCTCGCCCTCCCATCCAGTAAAGTTACCTTATACTCTGAAAATAGCCAAGCAAAGTGACCTGATCTTTCTTCGGAAACCGAGCAACTGGCAGCGTGGTTTGAGTCACGTAGCTGTGAGCTTACATTCGGGAGGTAGTAGACTCGAATCCCACTGTCGGCAGCCCTGAAGACGGTTTTCGTGGTATCCCATTTTCACACCAGGAAAATGCTGGGGCTGTTCCTTAATTGAGGCCACGGCCACTTCCTTCCCTATCCTATCCGTGTCGGTGTAACGCAAAGCCCATTGTAAAAAATTTTTCTTCGGAAATCCCTCTCTGCTTCTATAAAAAGTCATCTCTTCCAACGTCTATCACTTGCACCTATCACTTGCTCACCGTTCAGCTCAGACAGGCGAATGAGTTACCCTTTGTTCACTTTCGCCCATACTTAGGCTTTTCAGAAGGATTGCTATTGTTCCGCAAAGCTAGGAAACTCGCTATCAGGGGATGTCAACAACTTGCCTCTTCCAAAATTTCAGATGCGTGTAAAGAAAAATGTAATTTAATGCAGTTTACAGGACTACAATATTTAACTATCCCGTTTCTTATCCAAAAGTGTATTTTTATAATTACACGGAAGAACTGAATGTTTCTGTTAACTTGTGAAAGTTAAAACATAGTAACAGTAAAGTGTATTTTACATAACTTTTTCACTTATTCCTGCATCTACATGCACAAAGTAACACTTTCATCTACTTTTTACACAGTCTTAATAAACCATATTTTTGAGAATTTCACACTTGAACTATTGGTACAAAAATATGGATTTTTTTTGGGTATGTGTGAATTATGTGTCATAGTTCATAAAATAAAAATAAAAATAGTTTTAGGAACACATCCAAGTACAGGGAAACATCACTTTAATCAATTTCTATGCACATTCTGCGGCCAAGTTGTCCATGTTCTCCGCAAATGTAATTTTGGCACTTCGGAAAGATGAAGGATGTCTTCCTGTCTTGTTTGTTGGGCAGAAATGACATATCTTTCTTTTCCTAGGAACGTCTGTGGCAGGTGCTTGCACAGGATAGTTACGAATTAACTTCATCCATTGTTACACAGAAGAAAAAGCGTAGTAAACTAACAGTGCGAAGTTTCTGCAGCCCTTGTAAGTCAGACCCTCCGATGAGGGTGGGCGGCAGCTGGCATGTGTAGGTAACTGGGTGTCGTAGCTACCTAACGCTTGATCGCAGGTGGCAGGACTCAAGCCGCAGTTCTATGGAGTTTACACTTTCGAATAGCATATCTGCATAGTGTTATGTGTGGTGTGTGAGATGCAGGGATGTTGGGGACATCACAAACACCCAGCCCCACCAATGAAGGTTAAAATCCCCGACCCGGCCGGGAATCGAACTCGGGACTCTCTGAGCCAAAGGCCAGTGCGCTGACCATTCAGCCAACGGGTCGGTCTATTGCAAGTAAATGAAAATAAGACACTCGAAGTGAGGTTCAATAATATGACTATGGCAAAGACCCTTATGTTTCGGTGTCTTCGTCATCGTAGCTACCTAACGCTTGATCGCAGGTAGTAGGACTCAAGCCGCAGTTCTATGGACTTTACACTTTCTGCAATGTATTTACCATCCAATATACCAGTAGATAGAGTGATGTACAACACGCTTTCGGCCAGGAAATCTTTGTTTGAGCTTTTCCTTCCATATGTGATACGTTTTTCGAACTTCACCGAAATCATATATTAATAATAATAATAATAATAATTGTACCGGGCGGTACACCTCCACCCCGCTAATTTAAAATGTGCGCCAGTTGAAACTCCTCTGCTGGAGGAAGTCTGAACTTTATCTACGCTATTAATTCTCTACTTTCTCAGAAGATGTCACCACGTGGAAAATTTTGAGTTTTTGAACTGTGTCATTTTTGATGTGGTTTTGTTTCGCTTGAAGTAAGAAGTGTGAACTTTCTCTTCTAGAGGACACTACTGAAGAATTACAATAGTGCAACCTAGTGCGAAATCAAAGAACTATTTTGTTGGAGAAATTTTTATTTCAAGAGTTTGTTCTTTGTTAAATTTCTTTCTGTCATGGTTTAAGTTGGCTGTATACCCCTCTCTTTCCCCCTTGTTTTAGATTTATCCAATCCCGAATTTCTTTTAGTTATTTCCGACCAATCCGATGTATCTTCCCCCAACTTGGATATGTTTCTGTACCCGAGCCAATAAAAAGTTTGTGGGAGGGTGTTTTCATTCCCCTAACGCCTAGAACCTTCCGCGAGAGGATATAAACTGCTGATTTTAGGGTCTCCGGGCCACTTCTGTTCCATCTTTCAGTGTATAAAGTACATAGCAGGAGGCGGGAAGCGCCTCTTTCCTCGGCAGCGGTCATCAATAAGGTAATGGCCGATTAATAAATTCTTTCTTTGCTAGCTCAGCAGTTTAACTCTCGGGGCGGGTGCGAAGCGTTCCTCCATGTAACCTTTTCCTAAAATGTAACGATCTTTTCTTCTATTCTCTTTTAAGCTGCATATTGGGATAGAGAGTGCTAACCCTCTCGAGCTCCCACTCACATTTTCTTGAGGTGAACTTATTTTCTCAACCTATTCTTCGTTAATGTAAAACAAATTGCTCCTTTCTAAAGTCACCTCGGTAGTATGGGATTAGCCCTTGCATTAGTGGCCTAGAGCCAGATTAGGTTTTTAAAAACAAGTGTATTAGGAGTGCAAGATCGCCTCCTCTCAAATTGTTATTTTAGAGGTCATGCAATTGCCCATTTTTATTTAATAGACCTCAGTAGGTTGGGTATTTTACCCCTGTGTCTATGTCCAGTGAGGACAACTTGAAGGTGGAGTTTGGTGTGGCCTGGGAGAGGTTTAAATTTTGAGAGCGAGTGGCTCTTTTGAAAATTGAGTGTTGTATGCCTCGTGGAGGCTTTTCTGTGTAATTTGGAGCAAGGGCTCCTAGGTAGGAATGGGGTTTTCTGCCCCTCTGTTAAAACTCGTGTTTGGAGTAAAACTGAGCTGATTGCCCAAGCAGTGTAAAATCAGGGCGCGAAGCCCAATTCCTGTAAATATTGTAACTACCCCTTTTGATTTGCTACTTTGTACCTGCCATGCTTGTTATTTCTTTGTTTTTGAAAAGAAAATATAACCTTGTTAAATTTTAAATTAATTTTGCTTTCGTAGCTGGAGACCTATTCACACCCGCACCTTCTTTCACCTCTACCTACCACGGAAAAACTCCGTAACAAGTGGTAGCAGAGCGTGGTTGAATGGGTCTCAATTTAGCCCCTTTTGACGGCTAAACATTGTTTGTTCCGAACTCTAACTATTTTCCCAGTTGCTGGAATTTTTTGAGTTTTTCAAAATTGTTCTGTCACCATGCCAGGCCCTCGCGATGTTCTCCATCTTAACTATTTGCGCAAGGAGGAGCTTATCTGTGAATTGACTATTAGAAATGTACAATCTGGAGGCACGGTTGCAGTAGACACAAACAAGCTTAGAGAGTCCCTAGATTTGCCCATTTCCATCCCCAATTTGGGAGAAAAAGAAATTGACGACTCTCTTTCCACGATCACGGAGAATATTACTGGGCTAGCTTCTGTAGTTAGTTCTTTTGATGAAAATGATCCTTCTCCTAATCAAATTAAGCGTGTGCAAGCTAGGCTATATCATTTTTCGAATAGGGTTAACGATCTGTTGTCTCTAAAGTTGAATGACGTTCAGAAGAAGGAAGCTAGTACGCTGCTTGAAAATATGTCTGAATTATCTAGCAAGGTGACTCAATTGTTAACAGGGGAGGTTCCTCCCAAAAGCGATCTACCCACAACAGTGAATGCAGGTAGTGAGGAAGCGACTCCCAAGGGAGAAGTTAATAGGATAACCGTTGCTGCTCAAACTATCCCTGCCCCATTGGACAACGAATCTGAACGTCGTGCATCATTGAGTAACATCCGTTCTGAATTAACTTCATTGCCATTGAAACCTTTACCTACTATGTCACCCGGGTTTAGCAGCTTGCCTCATCCATTGGCAATGTTGCTCAGAGGTATCTCTAAGTTTTCCGTTAATACCACCAGTGATGTAATTTCTTTTTTAAGATTTCTAGTTGAATTTCAGGATCATGCCCTTGTGTTTTCTCTTTCTCCATATCAAATTTTGCAAATTATCTATCCGTATGCTATTGGTATTCTCTCAGATAAAATCGTAAGAGCCATTGCCGAGCAATCATCTATTGAGGATTTCCATGCCCATTTGCTAGCTAACTTCATCCCGGCTAGGGCCAGGTCCTCCCTTATTCAGAAGTACTATTACCGTGTACAACGCTTGGATGAAAACTTGGCTGATTTCATACAGGACATTAAGTTTTATACTAGGGTGTTTGCTCTTCATTTCCCTGAGGATCAGATTGTACAAGCTATTGTGGAAGGGATTTCACCACCCTACAGGTCATATTTGTGTTTCGCGGCGTGCCCGCAAACTTTCTCTGAACTTGAAGCATTGGCCGTCTCAGCGGAAGGAGTTAGATACGCCGATTCTTTGCGTGTCGCGAAAGAACCCCCTCCTTCGTTTAGTAATACTCGGCCTCTACCTCGCCGACCAGTCACACCGCGTAAATGTTATGCTTGCGGGTCGCCTGACCATCTTCGCAATAAATGTCCATTGGTCAAAACTAGTAGGGCAAATAATGGAGCTGGTTCAGCACAAGGCTGTTTTAAATGTGGGGCTTTCTCACATATCGCCAAGAATTGTCCCAATTCGAATAGCACCCCCTCCTGCTCAACTTCTGGTGCAAATTCCAACTATGCCAATAATAAAAAGTGACTAGTGGCTTCGGCTGAGTCGTCTAATCCACCTTCCCGAGACTCAGCCCCGGGTAAACAGGTTGTAAATTCAGGGAACGAGCAATTTTCAAATTCATCTTTTGAAGGTCCCAAAGAGTGTCTTAGGATTGCGGCGGATTCCCCCGCACCGGTCCCCTTTCTCAAAATTGAGTTAAATAACGAGCCTATAACAGCTCTCTTAGATTCAGGTAGTGTTTGTTCTATTATTTCGGCTGATTGGTAATCAAAATTGAAATCTGTTTGTAAGCTTCCTAACTATTGTTTGTCGGCGATCCAATACGTTTCGGCTAATTCCTCTCCATTAGAAATTCTCGGTTCCTTATATGTCAAAATTCGTATTTTTCAATTCACATGGAAAGTTAAATTGTTTGTGGCCAAGCATTTGTCTTGCCCCATTATATTGGGAGCGGACTTTATTTCTCACACTGGTCTTGTGCTCGATCTTCAGAGTAGGTCTTGCACTTTCAAATTTGCCTCTAATTGTAATATCCCTCTATTAAAGTGTAATTCTGCATCATGTTCTTCTATTTCGCCTACCCAGGATGAGATGTTGTTAGGCCTTAGACATCTACCTGAGGAGCAGGCTGATAGTATTCGCAAATTGTGTCAGTCGTTTCCCGAGGTTTTCTCTGATACTCTTGGTGTTACTGATCTTATTGAATACAAAATTGAGGTCACGGATTCGATTCCTGTCCGTTTTCCACCTTATAGGCTATCTCCACCTAAAATGAAGGCTCTAAAAGAAATCATCGATCAGATGTTGAAGGACGGTATTATTAGGCCCTCTAAGTCAGCGTATTCTTCGCCTATTTTTTTAGTCCCGAAACCCCAAGGAGGCTTCAGGCCTGTCATTGATTACAGGGCTCTCAATCGGAAGGTGGTGTTAAAATCTGTGCCCCTTCCTGACCTTCATTCTTGTTTTTCATGGTTTCGAAAGGCCAAGTTCTTTACTATCTTGGACTTGAATCAGGCCTATAATCAAATTCCCCTTGCCGAAGAGTCTAAACATCTTACAGCGTTTGCCACGGACTGGAATTTATACGAATACAACCGCGTGCCTTTCGGGCTCCCCACGGGAGCAGCTGTACTCACTAGGCTACTAGATAGGGTCTTCTCCGACATCAAATTTGAGTACTTATATCACTACTTGGACGATGTCGTCGTATTTTCAGAGACTTTTGAAGAACATCTAGATCATCTGCGCGAAGTTCTCGATCGCCTTCGTAAGGCTGGGTTAACTGTTAAGTTGTCCAAGGTTGCCTTTGCTAAGCCCTCTATGTCTTTCGTAGGGCATATTGTGTCACCTGATGGTGTAGCGGTCGATCATTCTAGAACACAGGCCATCCGTGATTTTAAACCTCCCAAGGACATTAAAGGTATCGCCAGGTTCATTGGTATGGTGAATTTCTTCAGGAAGTTTATTCCTAACTTCGCTAATAGTGCGGCGCCCTTAAACCTTCTTCGTAGGAAAGGCATCAAATTCGAGTGGGGACCTTCTCAACAAGCCGCTTTTGAAGACCTTAAATTAGCTCTTTGTAATGCCCCTGTACTTGCTATGCCTGATTTCTCGAAGAAATTCATTGTCCAAACCGACGCATCGTCGTCAGCGGTAGCTGCAGTCCTTCTTCAAGAGACTGAACTAGGGAGGCGCCCCATCGCCTATGCGTCTAGGACATTGTCGGCTCAAGAAGCCAAGTATTCCATCTATGAGCTCGAAGGTTTGGCAGTCTTATTCGCCTTAGAGAAGTTCCGTCTCTATCTGGAACATGTCAAATTCGACCTGGAGACAGATAATCAAGCCTTAAGCTGGGTCTTAGGTAGGCCGCGTCGTACTGGTCGTATAGCCCGCTGTGCCATCCGTATTTCTGCCTTCCAGTTTGATGTTAGACATATCAGAGGTACCGAAAATGTTGTTGCTGATGGACTCAGCCGTATGTTTTCTAACGACGTCGAGACCCACGAACCGGTCGACAGTTCATCACCTTCCGAGTCCATACTATCTAAGGTTAATGCCATCCTAACAGATGCTCTCATGCTCTTTAGGGATATCGAGAAATACCAACGTGAAGATCCGACGCTGGCTCCGATAATGGAAACCCTTTCTTCTGGGGAACATGTTGTCCCTTATGTTCTGAGGAATGGTGTTCTATGTTGCCCTTCGAGGCATGATAAGATGATGAAAGTTGTTGTTCCAGCGGTTCTTGTACCTATGATCTTCAAGTATTATCATGAGACCCCATTAGGAGGGCATCTTGGTATCTTTAAAACTCGTGAAAAGATTCGTGAAATGTTCATCTGGAAAGGTATGGACGGTGAAATCCGTGAACTAGTAAAGGCTTGTAAATCCTGTTTGCTTAGTAAACCGACCATGTCCACCAAGGTAGGCCTCTTGTCTTCTCAGCAAGCGTCGCGCTCCATGGAACGCCTGTATATTGATTATGTAGGACCATTCCCCCAGTCAAAGGGTAATGCCAACAAGTTCATCCTTGTGTGTGTAGATGGTTTTACAAGATTTTCTTGGTTATTTCCGACTAAGCTGGCTACCGCTCAGTCTACCATTACTTGCTGAAATTCTATTTTTGCTTCTTTTGGTCCGTGCCAATATATTGTATCTGATAATGCTAAGGCTTTTACATCTAACTTATTTCGTAAATTCTGTTTTGACTTATCCATCTCTCATGTAACTACTTCTGCTTATTACCCTCAACCATCTCTGGCTGAACGGGTTAATCGTAATCTCAGGTCCGCACTTATTGCCTATCATCATGAAGATCATTCCAGGTGGGACACGTCCCTGCATTGGTTAGCTTTTGCTTTGAATTCGGCGGTTCATGAATCTCATAAGTTCACTCCAGCTTCCTTGATGTTCAAGTTTGTTCCCAACACGCCGCTCTCTAACCTTTGGTCTCTGAGTGACATTCTACCCGAGACAATAGATCCGGATAATATTAAAGATCTTTGGAAGAAGGCTAAAGCCAATCTTAAGGTATCTCATGAAAAGGTTAGGGAAAAGTATGATCGTGGACGGAGACCCACCACTTTGAAGGTAGGTGACCAGGTGATGGTCAAGAATTTTGTTCCCGCGGGCAAGCTTGCCCCCAGATTTCATGGGCCATGCATCATTCTCGATTTTCTTACGCCGGTTACATTGTTAGTAAGCAATCCAGCCACCGAGAGGATATTTAGGGTTCACCTGTCCCAGGTGAAACCGGTGTAAATTTTGTGTCAACTTGCTTCATATAATTTGATAGGAATATGAAGGTTATATATTTTTTTTGAGTTCCTCTCTTAAGGCATTCTGTTCCTTCTATTTTATTTTATATGTAAGCATTTCTGTGAAACCTCCCCCGATTTGTTAAACTGCCATCCTGTCCTTGCCACGGCCATTACCACGCTCCCGTCTCCTGCTCCACTACACACAGTGGCTGGCTTAGACGAAATGCCATGGATATCTGCACGCCGCTGGCCCCTCAATCTCTCTACATGCCTGTGCCCTCAAAAGAAACATGATGGTCCAACACAATTCTGCCGCCTAGCTTAAATGTTTCAGTGCCCCCGCAGCCGCGCGGCGCTGTGCCGCGGCTGGGTTCGAGGACGGGCCCCCTCGGCCCCAGCGAGGACGACATGTGCACGGCGAGCCGGAGCTCTCCTCCCGGCCTAGGCTGATGTGCGGCGCACGACCTGCTACTTGCCCGCAGCCTGTATATGTTCACCGCGGGCGCGGCGTGTTTCAACACCTCTGCTCCCCTCATAGTGCGGACGAGCGGTATCTCAGGGTACTTGAGGGGTCCGAGCGGCCTCCTTTGGACGCAAGCTGCAACGGCCGGTCTGGCCATCCAACTTCATCAACCTCAACTACATGGACAGTTACGATAAGCAATGACTACACTCGGGAATTCAACAGCAATATTTGGTGGACATTGCAAAATTTTTCATCACTTTTAAGTATTAAAAGTTTATCCTCAGAATTCTACTTCTACAAACTTAAAAAGTATTCTTCATCTGCAACAACAAAATTTTGAAACTAAATCAAACCAAATTAAGAAAATCTTATAAATTTTTTTGGCAATTAATCTCCATATCTACATCAAAACTTGGACCTTGTTTTCAAACAATTTCATGTGTCACCCCGGGAGGAACTTTTGGGGGGGGAGGTCTGTACCGGGCGGTACACCTCCACTCCGCAAATTTAAAATGTGCGCCAGTTGAAACTCCTCTGCTGGAGGAAGTCTGAACTTTATCTACGCTATTAATTCTCTACTTTCTCAGAAGATGTCACCACGTGGAAAATTTTGAGTTTTTGAACTGTGTCATTTTTGATGTGGTTTTGTTTCGCTTGAAGTAAGAAGTGTGAACTTTCTCTTCTAGAGGACACTACTGAAGATCAACAATAGTGCAACCTAGTGCGAAGTCAAAGAACTATTTTGTTGGAGAAATTTTTATTTCAAATGTTTGTCTTTGCTAAATTTTTTTTCAGTTATTGTTTAAGTTGGCTGTATACCCCTCTCTTTCCCCCTTGTTTTAGATTTATCCAATCCCGAATTTCTTTTAGTTATTTCCGACCAATCCGATGTATCTTCCCCCAACTTGGATATGTTTCTGTACCCGAGCCAATAAAAAGTTTGTGGGAGGGTGTTTTCATTCCCCTAACGCCTAGAACCTTCCGCGAGAGGATATAAACTGCTGATTTTAGGGTCTCCGGGCCACTTCTGTTCCATCTTTCAGTGTATAAAGTACATAGCAGGAGGCGGGAAGCGCCTCTTTCCTCGGCAGCGGTCATCAATAAGGTAATGGCCGATTAATAAATTCTTTCTTTGCTAGCTCAGCAGTTTAACTCTCGGGGCGGGTGCGAAGCGTTCCTCCATGTAACCTTTTCCTAAAATGTAACGATCTTTTCTTCTATTCTCTTTTAAGCTGCATATTGGGATAGAGAGTGCTAACCCTCTCGAGCTCCCACTCACATTTTCTTGAGGTGAACTTATTTTCTCAACCTATTCTTCGTTAATGTAAAACAAATTGCTCCTTTCTAAAGTCACCTCGGTAGTATGGGATTAGCCCTTGCATTAGTGGCCTAGAGCCAGATTAGGTTTTTAAAAACAAGTGTATTAGGAGTGCAAGATCGCCTCCTCTCAAATTGTTATTTTAGAGGTCATGCAATTGCCCATTTTTATTTAATAGACCTCAGTAGGTTGGGTATTTTACCCCTGTGTCTATGTCCAGTGAGGACAACTTGAAGGTGGAGTTTGGTGTGGCCTGGGAGAGGCTTAAATATTGAGAGCGAGTGGCTCTTTTGAAAATTGAGTGTTGTATGCCTCGTGGAGGCTTTTCTGTGTAATTTGGAGCAAGGGCTCCTAGGTAGGAATGGGGTTTTCTGCCCCTCTGTTAAAACTCGTGTTTGGGGTAAAACTGAGCTGATTGCCCAAGCAGTGTAAAATCAGGGCGCGAAGCCCAATTCCTGTAAATATTGTAACTACCCCTTTTGATTTGCTACTTTGTACCTGCCATGCTTGTTATTTCTTTGTTTTTGAAAAGAAAATATAACCTTGTTAAATTTTAAATTAATTTTGCTTTCGTAGCTGGAGACCTATTCACACCCGCACCTTCTTTCACCTCTACCTACCACGGAAAAACTCCGTAACAATAATAATAATAATAATAATAATAATAATAATAATAATAATAATAATAATAATAATAATAATAATAATAATAATAATAATAATAATAATAATCTGCCTGCCTGCTGTCATTTCTTGATGGATACAGTATTTTTGCATCCATCTCTTGGCACAGGCCAGAGTAAAGTGTAGCTTCCACCGAAGTCCCAGTCAACATCCATGGCTGTGACAATATGGAAGTTGCTGGAGTATGGGTAGTGCTGAGTAATGACATTCGGAGCATGACTAGTGCATCTGAGTGTTATGAAAGGTGCTGCTCATAGGGTCGGTCGTGCTGCAATAGTACTTTCTGACCCAGTGAGGAAAGCAATGGCAAAATACCTCACTCCTCATCTTGCCTAGTACGCCTCATTTTGGTGCTGCCATTGGTTTTTGGGGTTTCCTTATAACCGCATATCCTTTGGTGGTGCTATTTGAGGATCCAACGAGCCTCTGGGCTGATGACCTAACAGACAGACAGACAGACAGACAGACAGACAGACAGACAGACAGACAGACAGACAGACAGACAGACAGACAGACAGACAGACAGACAGAATAATAATAATAATAATAATAATAATAATAATAGTAGTAGTAATAATTGTGACAAGAATTAAAGCTACCCTCATTTATTGGACATATGTATTTGTGTGTGGGGAGTTTATCTACCATTTTCACCCATTGTTTGAATTGCCGTTAATTTGTGTGACTGAACTATGCATATTTAAATGTGTAACCTGCATTTATTACGTCAATAGTTGTGATCTTTCTCATTCGCTCAATAAGCAAATCAATTGTGCGCGCGTGCGCAGATCTCTTGAACTGTGCGGTGTGCAGCTCCTTGTTCGCCGCGAAGCGAGTCGTGTAGTTGTCGTGAGCCATGATGGACGTGACTACTACTCGGGTCCGTTGGAAGACATTTTAGATGGCGGCCGGAATGGAGTTAGATACTTCCGGCTAGACTAAATTGTGACCGAGGCCATGCCTTAATACCTTTTAAATTTAGTTGAGTTCTCCTAGTGATAATTTTATACTTTAGTGATTTTTATTTTTACATGTGAGCATCTTCATCACCGCCTGTGGTGCAAGCAGGCATTCTACCATTCAAATGCCAACTCTGGAAGTGTGTGAAGGTCTATTGCATTAAATTGGATAAGAAACCACCGGCAAGTAAGTAAATATTAATTCAAAATTATTTTGGAGCATCATCCACTTCAGTGAATTATTCGGAGGAAACATTTACTACAACTGTCATGAAATTTCAACGACATTATGTTTGCCAGCCAACCTTGTTGCCGTTATTGAATTTTAGACCTATCTTGAGTTTTTGCTAGTTTTGTGAAAATTGAATAAAGACTCTCTATCCGGAATTTGAAACTTTAGTAACCGACTGAAAAAGTAAACCAGTATTGTAAAAAAATTTCATGTAAGAGAAATGTCATTTAACTACGAGGTAAATTGGAAACGCGTGATGTGAGCATATGTATTTATGTAATTCTAATGTTTGATATTATTGTACGTGTTTGGTTTCCCCTCCATATATGGCGTGCATTATTATTATTATACTTATTTTCTTTCATGGAGTGTTTTTCTTTTCTTCTATTTCCCCGATCTTGTAATGTGTCTGCGTATTGTGTTGAATATTTTGTGTGATATTCAAACCTTGTGATTTGTTGAAATATAATTCTTTTCGTGTCCATCCTTCCGCGGTTATCTCATGTGCACTTTGTCGTGATTCCAAGGAGACCTCGTATTTAAATTTGTAATTACCATCTCGGTCTGCTGTAAAATTATTAGACTACTCATAGGAAATGTCAAATCTGATTATTTAATCTTATCATTCATGTAATAAAATTATTATTATTTTCGGTAACTCCTCGTTCGTAGAAGTGAATATTATTTGCCAGTTCTTAAATTTGATTATGATGAACGGTCACGTATCTCATTCTCATCTGTATTTGTTTCCTTTTTTTTATCTTTATTGCGTCACTAGCCTACATATTTATTATCAAGCTGAAGCTAAAATTTTGCAGACTTTGCCTGCTATTAATAAGATAGATAGCTTGGCTTGGTAGTTGCAGGCTGACTTTTGTGTGTGTTGTCGTTCTGTTTACATTGTGGAACATAATTTGTTTCTTCTCTCCTTGTAATGTTATATTGATTCGGGGAATATTTTCTGTTAATTGCTAATTAACATTTGGTTCATTTATTAATTTATTATGTAATATTGCTTCTGATTCTGACATATTTTGTGGTTCGTGTGTATTCCTCAGAGAGTTGGTAACTGTCTGTAGACTGACTTAAGGAAGGTTGAAATCTTGTTTAACCAGGTTCATAGTTACTGGCCAGAATTTTAATTATAAAGGTATACCTTAAAACTTAAAATTAAAATTTAATATTTCTAAATGGGTATCTGTTCACGTGTGTAAACCTTTTCTGTATTATAGTTTTAAGTAACTGATTTAACTTAGTTTAATTTAGTGATTTAATAATTTATTTGTTTTATTGGTTCCTTAATTGATTTAATTTTTAAAAGTGGAAACCTTTCACTGTAAATTATTATGAATTTTATTTATTTATTTATTTATTTATTTATTTATTTATTTATTTATTTATTTATTTATTTATTTATTTATTTATTTATTTATTTATTTATTATTTTGAAAGCAAATTTAATTTATCCTTCAATTTATTTTTGAAAATAAAATTTAATTATAAGTACTATGAATTCTTTATTGATTAAATGACGATTTTATTTACATTTTAATCTCGTTTCTTATTTGGTAGTTAGTGATATTGACCTAGCAACCTCTCAAGGTTTAATTTTAAGATCCAGTCCTTTATTCCTTAATTGTTTGGGCCCTGCACGTCTTAAATTTAGTGCTACTGCCCCCAAGGTAAGTAATTTTGTACCTTGCGCTCATATTGCCATTTCATGTGTGTTCACTGTTGTCTGTGCACCTTGGGCGTTGCAACAACAACAACAACAACAACAATAATAATAATAATAATAATAATAATAATAATAATAATAATAATAATAATAATAATAATAATAATAATAATAATGATAATAATAATAATAATAAAACAATTACCTGTTTTATCGAACCAATTTAATGTAGGATGTCCGACTCCATTGCTAAATGGTTAGCACGCTGGCCTTTGGTACAAGGGTCCCGGGTTTGATTCCCGGCAGGGTCGGTGATTTTACCTTTCATTAGCTAATTCCTATGGGTCTAGGGCTGGGTATTTGTGTCGTCTTCATCATCAGAATTCATCCTAACTAGGGCCCCATCCTCACAGTCGCGCAGGTTGCCTATACGGCGTCAACTCAAGAGACCTGCATCAGGAATCTCCGGAGGCTGCACACCATTATTAATATTATTATTATCATCTCGTATTATTATTATTATTATTATTATTATTATTATTATTATTGTTATTAACATAGGATGGCCCTGTTAGTACACATAGTTATATTTCAGAATTGGCAATACCAGTTCCTTAATTATTGGCTATTCACAGAAGTCTCTTGTCCTCCTCACAGCAGGTCACCAGCACTCAAATTTAGCTGGAACGACGATCCCTTCCTTAATCTTGATTGACAGCTTACCTTTCACTTCGCTTCGCAAGCTCAGTCACTCCACTTACCAGCTCTACGCACACGGGATCGAACACACAGTCAGTTAACGATCAGGACGCACGACGACTGATTCATGGCTCGACTTCAGACAAGTCGATAATTCATACAATCATTTGACGTGGCCGCTCTACACAGTGAACTATTCAGCACCACTACACAACAGTGAACACTCTTTAACTTTACTCTCTGTCGTACTTCTCCAATACATTTCAGTAACAGCCACTCCTGTTCAACTCCAGAACATAATGAAAACAACAACTCTCCAACACTACTGACACTAACAGGCAAAACACTCGCCACCCACAACTAATACTACAACCAGTACGACTGCTGCCCAACTCACCACTCCGTGCCGCGATGAGCCTCCTTGTTATATCCTGGTGATGGAGTAGTGGAATCTTCGGGATGCAGCTAGATAGAGTGCATTTACGTTGCCCTTGTCAGAAGGCCTAAAAGGAAAGGAGACTAAACATAATACAAGGAGAAGCCGATTGGGAGATGCACGGCCTGACTCTCTAATACCCTCGACAGAGCTTACGGCCATTTGAGTACGTAACAATATAATAATCGCATGGCCTCAGCTACCATCTTCAGGCATCTCTATATGTTACTCTCTATATGCTGTCTGCGTATCTATTTCAACATTCCATTTTGCCCTACCATATAAATTAGAAACGAATCTCTGCAGGGTGATCCACGGCTGAGTTTTGATTAATTTGTCGACTAAGAACCGAAGGTGTCACTAGAATCCCTTTAAGTACCGATATTGTGTGACATAGAGTTCAAAATGGGCTGTTTCCCGCACTTCAAAAATCCAACCAACACCCTCATATACTTTATACCTGCAGAAAACATACTGTGCATCAGGTGATTGCATACTCTTTGACCAGTACAGTACCGACTGAACTGTACTCACACCTGTATTGGTTGATGTAAACCAGACATTTTAGCAGGTGAATTGCTAATTAATTCATAATTACCTGGCTAGACGAGAGACCTCCTAGAATGCAGCCATATAATTACGCGTTCGTACGTAGCAACAATGCCGTTACTCCCACGGTAACTCCGAAGGTAATCCAAAAAAATAAGGTCTCTACTTTCAATAAATACATAGACCTGATTATTTCTACAATGGTTTACATCATTTTACAGCTTGAAAATTTAGCTATTTTTCTACATAATCACAATTACGGTCGATGCATTTTTGTAGACGCTGTGACAGTTTTTGTAAGCCCTTGTCATACCAGCTCGCCGCCATGCTGTTGAGGAAGTGTAATCTTCAGTCAGCATGTGTGGCACCCATCTTGCGTACACCTTCCGGTATTTCAACTTTTCCGTTAAAATTCTGTGAGTGGCTCTTCGGGAAATCTCAGGAACCAAAGTGCAGAGATCATCCAGGGTGATTCGCCGATCTTCACGCATAATTTTCTCAACCTTCACGACTGTCTCGACGGAAATTGACGGTCTCCCGCTCCTTTGTTCGTCAATTGACTATGGATTTCAGTGGGTTCAGTACCTTTTGCGTTCAAAACCCGAATAACTGCGGGCACTTCGCACTTGGCGGTAACATCCAACGGGAGCTCCATTTTCAACGGCTGCCAAGCCAAGACTAAGTGCTTCAGAATAATTTTTTTTTTACGGGGGGCCCCCGTAGCCCGCTCCCCCGCCGTGACCATCGACTCAATCTACATGGCCTCCGACATGCTATTAATTTCTAAGTAGAAAAGAGATATCTGGGTAGAGTGGGAAGTGATACAAGGAGTATCTGCCTGTTTCCATGTCAGACACGTTACCAGGCGAGATTGTGTTAGGTATATGGTGGTGAAGTATGGTATTGAAGGGTCAGGGAAAAACCACATAGGCAGAAAGAAGAAAGAGCCTACATGTAAAACCTGACTTCTTTTGATAGCACATGCAAGGATGTGGGCTGGAGATAGACCAGAGGTTGTGTTGGTTAGGATTATGTGTCATGCAAACATAACCATTTCCTTGCCATTTTCTGTTATTAAGGAGATCAGTCCTTCTTGTCACTGCCTGGTGCGGCTCGGGTCTGCTAGCGTCTGGGCTCTGGGCCACAGGTTCGTCCCATTGCCCAGCAGCCAGCAGTCCCTGGTGCCAAGTCTCCTTTTGGAGAGGGGGGAATTAAAGCCAAGCCTTACGTAATGCAAGGGGCTATCTTCTTCCGCCTGTCGATGTCCCTCTATGCGGTGTTGTTGGAACACACTTGTCTCTGCAACAATTTGTACATATATACATTTAAAACTTTAGAGTGCGGGCCGCTCTCTTCCGCTCTCGTGTCCTGTAAAACAAGTACATCGTATAATTAAATGATATTATCAGGGGTGGGTTATCTGTCCACTCCCTTGTCGCTGGCGTGGGGCGGGGGTGGATTGGGTCGTCCCTTATTATGGCTGAGTTGCCTTCGTCGTGATGTATTTCTTATCTCAATCCTCCCTCGCTTGATTACCGGTGGTGGCTAGATCTGTAACATAACATAACATAACATAACATAACATAACATAACATAACATAACATAACATAACATAACATAACATAACATAACATAACATAACATAACATAACATAACATAACATAACATAACATAACATAACATAACATAACATAACCTAACCTAACCTAACCTAACCTAACCTAACCTAACCTAACCTAACCTAACCTAACCTAACGTAACGTAACGTAACGTAACGTAACGTAACGTAACGTAACGTAACGTAACGTAACGTAACGTAACGTAACGTAACGTAACATAACATAACATAACATAACATAACATAACATAACATAACATAACATAACATAACATAACATAACATAACATAACATAACATAACATAACATAACATAACATAACATAACATAACATAACATAACATAACATAACATAACATAACATAACATAACATAACATAACATAACATAACATAACATAACATAACATAACATAACATAACATAACATAACATAACATAACATAACATAACATAACATAACATAACATAACATAACATAACATAACATAACATAACATAACATAACATAACATAACATAACATAACATAACATAACATAACATAACATAACATAACATAACATAACATAACATAACATAACATGTGTGGTGTGTGAGTTGCAGGGATGTTGAGGACATCACGCAGTTACCTACACATGGCAGATGCCGCCCACCCTCATCGGAGGGTCTGCCTTACAAGGGCTGCACTTGGCTAGAAATAGCCACACGAAATTATTATTATAACATAACATAACATAACATAACATAACATAACATAACATAACATAACATAACATAACATAACATAACATAACATAACATAACATAACATAACATAACATAACATAACATAACATAACATAACATAACATAACATAACATAACATAACATAACATAACATAACATAACATAACATAACATAACATAACATAACATAACATAACATAACATAACATAACATAACATAACATAACATAACATAACATAACATAACATAACATAACATAACATGTGTGGTGTGTGAGTTGCAGGGATGTTGAGGACATCACGCAGTTACCTACACATGGCAGATGCCGCCCACCCTCATCGGAGGGTCTGCCTTACAAGGGCTGCACTTGGCTAGAAATAGCCACACGAAATTATTATTATAACATAACATAACATAACATAACATAACATAACATAACATAACATAACATAACATAACATAACATAACATAACATAACATAACATAACATAACATAACATAACATAACATAACATAACATAACATAACATAACATAACATAACATAACATAACATAACATAACATAACATAACATAACATAACATAACATAACATAACATAACATAACATAACATAACATAACATAACATAACATAACATAACATAACATAACATAACAATAGTAGTATAGTATAGCTTGATCTAGGGTATAGGTGATCAGGTATGTACATATATATAGGTGCTGCAGTGTGGTGTGTGGGCGTAATGTTATGTGGAGCGGTGTAGTGGTTGGTGTCAGCTTAAGAGTGAGGGCGGTTTTGCCCCCCGGCCTCCTAACCCTGTGGCTGAACAGAATGTGTTTCGGCGTGGGGTATTTGGTGTATAGGTCGACGTCATAGCGTCCGATTCCCCTGACAAGTGGGTTGACCTTACTACCCCATGACTTTTTGTACATTCGGAGTGTTTGTTTTCGTATGTGTTGCCTTATCGAGCTGACTTTTGCAATAGAGCGTAGTTGGCGTATTGGCGTGTCGTACGGGAGTCTAGCCGCTGCTCGAATGAATTTGTTTTGTATTAGTTCCAGCTTATCCAGATTCGTCATAGCAGTGTAGCCCCAGGCGGGGGCTGCGTACGTTATTATTGGCCTAATTAGGGCCTTGTGCATGTTGATTGCTACTCTCTTGTTAATACTGGATCTTTTATTCAGTATGGGATAGAGCTGTGACAGTCGTACGTGTGTTTTCCGCTGGATCTCTTTGATGTGATATAGCATGGTTAGTTTTCTATCTAGGTCTACTCCTAGATATTTGACCTTGTCGTGCCATGCTATATCTCGATTGAATAGTCTGAGCGGTTTTATATTGGCTGGCCTGTGTGTGCGTCTGTTCTTTAGCTTGGCATTTTTCAACATTGACCTTGATGCGCCATTTGGTTAGCCAGGGCTCGAGGGTTCGCAGTGCTACTTGTAGTCTCTTTCGGGTGCATGCTAGCTGAGGGTGTTGTACTGTGATAGCAGTGTAATCCGCGTAGAGGTGCGTGGTAGCGAGTTCCGCTGTCGGCATGTCATTCGTAAATAGAATGAACAGGATTGGCCCTATTAGTGACCCTTGGGCTACGCCCGCCCTGATCGGTCGCATGCTTGACAGTGTGTTATGAACGTCTACTTGGAACTCTCGGCCTTCCAGGTATGATTTAATTAATCTTATGTACCCTGGGTGGAATTCGAGGTCTATTAATTTCGCTAATAGGCCTTCGTGCCAGACTTTATCGAATGCCTTCTGGATATCAAGGAATACCGTGCCTGTGTCCCTCCGCTTGTTTAGTCCGATGGTCGCTTGTTCTAGGACCCGGGTAAGCAGTTGCGGGGCGGAGTGGCCGTTCCTGAAACCGAATTGTTCATTTCGAATGATTCTTCTTTCCTTGATATGTGCTATTAGCCTTTTCAGCAGTATTTTCTCGAATACTTTGCTGAGGGCGTCCAGGAGACTGATGGGCCTGTAGTTATTAGGGTTAGATTTGTCCTTGCCTGGTTTGCCAAATACAAGGATTCTCGCCTTTTTCCACTGTTCCGGATAATACTGCAATTGGAACATTGCGTTGTATATTTTTGTGAGTAGTGCGAGGGCTTTCGGAGTTAGCTTTTTTAATATTATGTTCTGTATCTCGTCTGGGCCGGGTGCCTTCTTCGGGTTAAGGTGATCTATTATCCACTTAATTTCGTGGATATTAGTCTTCTTAACCTCGGGCTTAGGTGCGTTTGCTAGGAATTCCGCTACCTTGGCCTCTGTTTGCCTAATGAAGGCGGGGTCTGACGGTTCGTCATTGGGCTAAAGGTCTCTTCCAGTGAATCGGCTATCACCTCGGCTTTATCTTGGTTTTCGTATACTGGTCCGTTAGGTCCCTTAATTGTTGGGATCACGTGTGGTTCTCGCGTGAAATATCTCGCTAAGTTCCAAACCGGTCTGGTATTAGTGTCAAACGTACTCAGTTTGTTATTCCAGATCTGAGACCTATACTCCATTATTCCGGTTTCGATTTCGACCCTGAGTTCATTTTTAAGTATCCGGTCTTCATCGCGGTGGTATCGGGCCCAGTTGCGCTTGTGTCTGTTGCGCTGGCCTATTAGATCTTTAATGTGGGCCGGTAATTCAATGTTAGTGTTTTGCCTAGGTTTGTGTACCGGGACGCTCGCAGTTGTGGCTGCCTGGATCGCATTTATGAGTGTTTTTAGGGATTCATCCGTTTGGGCTGGGTTTACTATTTGTATGTCCTCAGTCCCCTGTAGGAGTGAATCGAGTTTTCTTTCAAATTTACCCCATTTGGCTGCTTTATAGTTGAGTCGGCGCTTGGGGTTATTATCATATTCCTCCGGGTTTGCTTCCAGTGTAAATATTACTGGTTGATGCCTCGACCCTAGGTCGTTAATGACTTTTATGGTGTGTTTTTGAGGAATATTTCGCAGTAGGGCTATGTCCAATATATCGTCGACCTGTTCGTTTGGCGCTAGGAACGTGGGTTCACTGGGGGCTGTTACCACATAGTCCTGGGATAGCATGTGGTTGTACAGCCTTGTGCCGTCTGCGTTAGGTTTCAGGCATCCCCAGCTGGCGTGTTTCGAATTTAGGTCTCCTCCTAGGATCGTGTTTCGATTTAGCCTTAGTACCGATTCAATGTCTTGTGTGTTGAGGTGTTTAGGTCTGGAGTATGCCGATGTGACATTGACGAGTGTTCCTCGCACTGGCATGGCTATTCCGCATGCCTCCAGCTCGACTAGCTCTGGTAAGTCTAGTTCCATAAGTTTAATGTCCTTCCTTACCAGAACTGCCACCCCTCCGACTCTATTAACCTTGTCGCTTCGGTGTATTTTATAGCCCCCTATGGTGAACTTCTTCCCTGGTGGGAGGAAGGTTTCTGTTAGGAGAGCTATGTATATGGTATTCGCAGCTAGGAAGGCTTCGAGTTCATATTTCCTAGACCTGACGCCCTGGCAGTTCCATATTAGAACTCGAAGCTCCTGCGTGTTATTGTTATTATTATTGTCGTCCTCGTTTGGTTGTTCAGCCATCTAGGGTTAGGAGGTCAGCAATGGCTTTAACCAGGTCCTTCAGCCAGGGGAATGGCAGCATGTTGGCCATCATAACCCCAGTGGTTATGGCTGCCGTGAGGTTCAGGTTCGGAAAGAAGGTTTTCAGAATTTCTTCTATACTTTCCCTGAACGCCTTTACTGCCATGTTCCTTACTGGCTGTTGTGCCTGTTCATGTGTAGGTGGTGTGATTGGTGTGGTGCGAGGGGCGGGCGTTGGGGGCGGTGGTGCGGATGCCTGTTCTCTATCGGCAGGTATCTTGCGGGGGGTGGAGCTTGCCGGGGGCGGGCCCTGTGGCTGCTGGGAAGGATTTTGCGTGGGCTTTACCTGCCTGGGATTTTTAGCTTGGGGCTGGGCCTTCTTATTATTGTTGGAAGTCTTGCTCTTACTTTGGACGGTGGTGGGGGCTGGTTGGGCTGAGGGCCCGGGGTGATGTTTACCCTCCGTCCGTATAAGTTTAAAATTTAAGAGCTTTTCGCCTGTTGGTCTCTGGCTGCCTGAAGGGCCTTGTTTTCGGCCCTTTGTACCTGAAGGGTCTGCGGGACCTGAGGGGTCCTTTTTGCCATTTGGGCCTGGATTTCTTTTGCGTGAAGCGTCTATGCCTGAGGGGCCTGTTTGGGCTTTAGGGTTGCCACGCTTGTCACCCTTTGGCCCTTTGCCTTGATGAGCGGCTTCGAATTCCCTGCGGCTGGGACACTCCTTACAATTAGCCGCGTGTTTTCCCCCGCAGTTGGCGCATTTGGAGTGTGTGGGGTCGCTGCCATGGGGGCAGTCGCGAGACAAGTGGGAGGCAGCGCATCTGCGACATCTGGGCCCTGACCGGCACGCCGCCCCTGGATGGCCATGACTCTGGCACACTCCACATTGGGGGCCAGTGGCTGGGGGGCGGTATGGCTCGACCGACACCAGCATGTTCGCTAGCATCCGCATTTTCCTCAGGTTGTCTGCTCCTGGGGTGTCCACTAGTTCGCTTTAGATGCCCCCATACTCTAGGAATAGGTTGCCCTTGGCTAGCCTACTCCCTGGTCGCATCCGCACCACGGAGAATGCGGGGATACTCTTCACAGCGCTGAACCTAATTCCTCAGTGCTAAGAACTGAATACCGTAGATGGTTGGTTGGTGGGAGAATTAGCTTAAATATTAACTGTCAAGTGCATTGTTTTCGTGGCTCAGGTATAAACTAACAAGGAAGAAATTGCGAAGTGTTTCTGGGACAACATTTCAGTAAAAACTGGAGATCAGGAAGACAATCTCTCTTTCTACTTTTCTAATATGATTATCACGCGGAATTACAGAGACTTGAAATTGGAATACGGCTCAGAAAACGTTGTGACCACGAAATAATCTTATTGAAATCATTAACACATATTCGTACGGTTCTTTTCACGACCAACATACTTCGCTACTGAAAGACTTTGCTCATGATGGGAAAATTCTGATTAAGAACTAGGACAGTAACTGTATGAATTACGTCATTTAACTTCACTAAAACTAATTGGCAACAGAGATACTTTACCGGGCTGAATGACTCAGAGGGTTGAGGTCCTGGCCTTCTGACCACAACTTGGCAGGTACGATCCTGGCTCAGTCCGGTGGTACTTGAAGGTGCTCAAATACGTCAGCCCCGTGTAGGTACATTTCCGAGGGACAAAATTGCCGCACCTCGGAGTCTCCAAAAAGTGTCAAAATAGTAGTTAATGGGACGTAAAACAATAACATTATTTAAATATTACGTTCCCAGAAGGAAACCGTAACTTAATTTAATCGTTTGCAAATGTTAAAAAACATTTAAGCTCTTTAGTACTTTTGAATAGTGAAATTACCAATGTTTCGCCCCAGTGTAGCAGTGGGATCATCAGTTGGATTGCTACACCTTTCCAAAACGGTGGCGGCTAATGGGCCATTGAGACCCGCATTTTTGATGTAAGGGGCAAAGGCAGGCATTTATACAATTTGAGGCACATGCTTCCCCTAGTGCACCGTCACTGCATTGTCTGTCCTGCTCCATGGCTAAATGGTTAGCGTGCTGGCCTTTGGTCACAGGGGCCCCGGGTTCGATTCCCGGCAGGGTCGGGAATTTTAACCAACATTGGTTAATTCCGCTGGCACAGTGGCTGGGTGTTTGTGTCGTCTTCATCATCATTGTATCCTCATCACGACAAGCAGGTCACCTACGGCCGTCAAATCAAAAGACCTGTACCTGGTGAGCCGAAGTCCTTGGACACATCCCGGCACTAAAAGCCATACGCTATTTCATTTTTACTGCGTTGTCCTACATACAGGGCTTGCAGTGGTGTCTCAACGAAGCGCTAGCCGCCAACGTCTAGGAAATGTGTAGCAATCCAACTGAAGAGCCCACTGCTACACTGGGGTGAAACGCGAGTAATTTCACGAATGGAAAAAGCCTTTGAGCTTAAATGTTTATAACATCATTATCAGAAACTTTACGACAAGAGTTTGAATTTGTCGTCAACTTACAAGAGGACACAATTACTTCTAACATTGCTCCGATTATTGCCTTTCTTTTACGATTGAAAGGCTCTATCACCACACGGACTACAACCACTCAAGCTAAACCTGATTGCTTAGGATGAATTATTAAAGCATGTGAACACATGGGTGCAGCAGTAGACACATTGCAATGAACAAAACCGTTCTCCTCTCTTACTGACCCACATTAGTGTTCTTGCAGTAACTGTGGCGTGCGCAGAATTTGTTTCTGATAAAAGGGATTTATAAGAAGTCTTGAACAACCTTTCCAAAAATTCTTGATTCCAGATATTATACATTTTATTATACATAACTTATCGCGAAATTATGATCCACTTTCAGATATAATCATAACACCAGCTGATGGACGGACAGAGATTGACATTTAATTGAAGTTCCAACGGCATCATCGCAATACAAATGCATGGTTTACTGTGTCACTATTATACTTACGCTGAACTGGTTTATGAAAATTTCACGTGAGTTCCGCTCCACCCCACGATGCTCCACATGAATGTGAAGGATGTGGAGGGTGTACAATTAATCAAGAACGGACTCAGAATAACCCCCGTGAAATCTCAAGCTATAATGATAGGAACATACAAAATCCATTATTATTACTTAACGAATGTAGATGTACTCCAAATAAAGTTAAATGGAATTATTATCCCTTTTGAAAATGAATTTAAAGATTTAGGATTCATACTGGACAAAAGCCTTGAATGGATAGAGCACGTAACCGCTATATGTCAACGAGTATATTGTCCCTTCACTCATTGAAAGGAATGAAATATTTACTTCCTTCCAAGGTGAGAAAGCTGTTGGTTCAACAGCTAATAATGCCTCTGTTTGATTACTGTGACGTTGTGTATACGGCAGTGGCGCTGTCTCTAATGTATTTCAGTGAGCTCAGAATGCTTGCGTCCGCTTTATAATGAACATTCCAAAATTTCATTATCAATCTCCTGGTATTGTAACCGTCCAGGCTTCTCCAGCCCTACTAATTTAATATAATAACATTTTACGCGATATCATTTGATATCAAGTTTATCCGCCATCGGCAATTATTCGTAATAACATATTTATTCTACGTCAAGCATTTGTAAATAAGGTTTTTGCAATCATATTTTATATATTAGAACATCATTTATTATTTATTATTATATTATGAAAGATAGGAATTTATTATGTATTGGATTTGGTTAATATGTTGAAATATTGTTGTTGTCATTTCATCTCATATTTGTATATATGGAGAAGGTTATTCTTGAGCGTGGAAATTTGCATGACTCACTGGGTTTAACTCATGAGCCAAGGCTAGTAAACAGCGACCCGCGCGCGAGGCTTGCAAGCTGGTCAGCTACATCATCGCCACGCCTACTGGACTTGCCAAGAAAGAAGAGAAGGGGAGTTGATAATTCGAGCTTTCGAATCAGATACTTCGTTGTATATGAGTTTTGAGATTGAACTGTTACCAAGAGTGGGGGTGAGCCCGGATATATAGAGTTTCTCACCACGAGAACGAGCTTGACATCCTAACTACCTAACTACAACTTCTGCTGTGAACCTAACAACCGAACTACTACTTCTGCTGTGAACCTATCTACTATTACAACACCTACTTTGAACGACGTTATTGATTTTGAGACGGTATGGGCTCGCTTCGAGACATTGAGTGGTCGCTCCGCGACATAGTTATTTTGTACAATGTGTTATCGCTTCGATACAGTACTTAGATGCGGTTATGGTATCGGATCTACGTGAAACGAAACATGCTTACGGCTTGTGTTATATTCAGTAATTCTTCTGGACGAAGAACTATGTTTAGTTCAAGTCCAAGGAATTTGGTAGTACAAGTCTGTACCGTATAAATAGTATAGCTCAGTTGGATTGAGATTTCTACTAATATGGAAAAATTCATATCTCTGAATTTTCTCCTCATACGATCAACACTGATCAGTTTTTACAAGTATAGGGCCAATGTCTAATTTAAAGACTAGGCAATTAGGTAGTGTTAGTCCAGATAGCCCATACTACATCAGAGAAGGAAGGAAGGATGCCCATGGAGCAAATTCTACATCGAGAAGAAGAGAACGAGTAACCACGGAAACCCTATGACTTCAACGAAAGCTACAATTGGTGAGCTTCAATTAGATAAAGCAAGCAATTATTAAATTCAGTGAAGTAAATTCTAAATCCCTCCACGCTTTAAGGGACTTTTCCGATTCATCTCATTATTTTTGTATAATAAATTCATTTGTATTTTATATTGCGTTAATTTTCTTTCTTAAGCGATACTTAATGGTTAATTATTTAAAATCCTACCCCTGTGATTTAAGTATAAGTCTCTATGCTAGTAAATATAAATTTTGGTTTACCCTGGCGCCCAAACATCACATAGAGAAATGGGAAACCATGGAATGTTAATTGTTTCTATTTGCGTGGCAATTTGCGGGCAAGCCACATATAGTTTATTTGATATTCATGTGTCCCAAGGTAATAACGTTCATCTCCCCAAGTGTCTTGATGAGTGGTCGAACAGTTACAGTATCCATGAGCTAAACTGGCCTAAACTAAACCAGCGTTGGAGCTATTATTCGTTGCTTCAGCTCCATAACATAATATACAGCCAGGCACCCTCTTATTTAACAGATTCTTTTCAAATGTTCTTAAGCATTAATTACATCCCGACTACAGCTGCAACTAACCTACCACTCAAAATACCAAAACACAGATCCATCCTCTAAAGTAATGCTTTATTTTTCAGTGCAATTCGAGCATGGAATTCGTTGCCCAGTGACCTAATGGACACCCTGTCTCAACCAGCATTTAAAAAGAATTGTTGCCTGCGGTACTTGGACGGATCAAGCTGAATGTAAATACATTAATTCTCTTTTCTTGTTTTGTAATTTCATTCCGTGTATCACTTAAGTGTTACTAAATTTGTTTTTATTGATCCATTAAAACAATTTTCTTTAATCTTAGTTTTGGATAATCTTATGTACGATCCATTTTTCTTTCCTTTAATGTGTTTTTATAACTATTTGTGAAGCATAATTATATAGTGTGTGTATGTGTGTAATATGTGTAACATATTGTTAAACTGTATGTTTATTATAAGACATGGTTTGGCAGAAAAGCAGACTTCATAGCCTCAGACACGCCATGTAAATAAAGGCATATTATTATTATTATTATTATTATTATTATTATTATTATTATTATTATTATTATTATTATTAATAATAATAGTAATAATAATAATAATAATAATAATAATAATAATAGTGATATTCGTATTTGTGCACAGTTTTCTTTTACAACTTTCTTTACGTCGCACCGACACACATACGTTTTATAGCGACGATGGGATAGGAAAGGGCTAGGAGTGGGAAGGAAGTGGCCGTGGCCTTAATTAAGATAAAGCTCTACCATTCGCCTCGTGTGAAAATGGGAAACCATGAAAACCATCCTGAGGACTGCCGACAGTGGGGTTCCAACCCACTCTCTTCCGAATGCAAACTGACTGCTACGTGACCCAAACCGCGCAGGCATTCGGTCGGTTGCGGGCAATTAATATTTCTCATACCAGGTAGAAAATACTCGTTCATCTGTTTCAGGAAATTCCACGGGGATTGCACTCACATAACCCCGTAACATTGACGTAACAGCCATTAAGGTAAAGTTAGTAAGTCAAAATTTATTTATTTATTTACTAGCTGATGTACCCGTGCTTCACTACGGGATTCTAGAAAGACTGACTTTGTGGTTTTCCTAACTGAAGTCAATATAGGTCACTACAAAAACGTCCGTAGGAATATAGCGATTAAAAGAAATGTTATATAAAATATTCGATCAAATGAAAAACTGCACATTTTCTCACTTTTAACGAACAGTAGGCTACTACGGTGCCGATCTAACAGTCCAAAGTTCCAGAGCTGAAATGACCAGGCGCAGACAGCCATTATTCCATTAAATATGCACACTGCTCACTCCAATCAGTGCCTCAGAATAGGGATTGAATAGCTCAAATGGTATGACGAACCAGTCTGTTATGTACCAGCAGTATTAGAAAATTTATGAACCAGAGGAATGGCGTGAAAAAGAAGAAAGTTATCTAACTCCCCCAGCTACTTGCCGCCAATATTCAGGCAGGCTGTTACACTCGGTATGACCAGGCGAGTTGGCCGTGTGGTTAGGGGCGCGCAGCTGTAAGCCTGCATCCGGGAGATAGTGGATTCGAACCCCACTGTCGGCATCCCTGAAGATTGTATTCTGTGGTTTCCCATTTTCACACCAGACAAATGCTGGGGCTGTACCTTAATTAAGATCAAGGCTGCTTCCTTCACACTCCTAGCCCTTACCTATCCCATTGTCGCCATAAAACATAATGTCGGTGCGACGTAAAGCAAATTTTTTTAAATGCACTCGGTGCGCAGCAGTAATCCTATCTATCGGAGATGAGAGGCAACAGAAGACAAAAGGCACATCACAACAAACAATGGTCAATTTAATGTTATTGTTGATCAATTTTATAAGCTTTCTATATTGTAGCCCTTCACATTTAGTTTTCTTTCGACTCTGCGATATTAGGGCGTCTTAGTTCCTTCCTTATTCTCCGACTTTACATACCGATTTTAATTAAATGCTGTTTACCTATTTTCTCGTGATTCGCCGCTGATAGGACTTAGTAACAAAAATTCAAATTCATGAATATCTCTGTGATCAAAGCCGGTAGAGTAACAATGTGTAAGACATAAACGATCGGAAATTTAATAATATATACAGTAACTTTAGTTATGTAGTATTTATCGATACAACCACTAACAACATAAATATCTGAGAAATTGTAGGCCTTCCCCTAAACTACCATTTCAATCAGTGTGAATAAATTATTTATGGCCTAGATTATAGTGACTTATTCCCTGACTTCGTAAACCGATTTTCATTAAGATATGACTACTAATAACATAAATATTTGAGAATTACATTTTAGGCCTTCCCCTAAACTACTACTTTTCTCAGCGTGAGTACAATTATTTATAGCCTAGACTGTAGTGACTTATTCTCCGACTTTGCCTACCGATTTTCATTAAGATACGATCACTAATAACAAATATTTCAGAATTAAATTTTAGGCCTTCCACTAAACTACCATTTCACTCAGCGTGAATGCAATTACTTATGATCTATATTATAGCGACCTATTCTCTGGCTTTGCATACCGATTTTCATTAAATTCTCTCCTGCCGTTTTCTCGTGATGCGTGTACAGACAGACAGACAGACAGACAGACAGACAGACAGACAGACAGACAGACAGACAGACAGACAGACAGACAGACAGACAGACAGACAGACAGACAGACAGACAGACAGACAGACAGACAGACAGACAGACAGACAGACAGACAGACAGACAGACATTACGAAAAATTAAAAAGTGTATTTCCTTGTTACTGTGGACACGACTCATACGGAAATACCATCCTTTTTAAGTTCTAAGCAATGTACAGACAAAACTCTTATTTTATATATATATAGATTTATTTATTTATTTATCTATTTATTGATTGTCCGACTCGTTGGCTGAACGGTCGGCGTACTGGCCTTCGGTTCAGAGGGTCCCGGGTTCGATTCGCGGCCGGGTCGGGGATTTTAACCTTAATTGGTTAATTCCAATGGCACGGGGGCTGGGTGTATGTGTTGTCTTCATCATCATTTCATCCTAATCACGACACGCAGGTCACCTGCGGGTGTCAAATCGAAAGACCTGCACCTGGCGAGCCGAACCCGTCCTGGGATATCCCGGCACTAAAAGCCATACGACATTTCATTTTTATTTATTGATTTATTTATTTTTGACGTGACAATTGCCCTCCGCTGGCATTCATCTCCATCTGTATTCATCATCATCAGCTACCTGTAAGTACAATTGTATTGCTTCAGGTACCGGTATCTAACGTGTCTTTTATTTCAATCAAAGTCAGATTTGTTCCGGGTAACGTTACGAAAACCAAGTGGGAGAGTACCTTCCCTGTCCTTACCCGTATTTTCTAATATATCAAGAACAATGGACGTAATGTCTGTGTGTACATGGACTCACCATATTAGTGATAATAATCGGCAGTAGTAGTAGCTATCCATGTTGTACTGGTACGGCCAGCAACGATATTATGTAGTGTTAGTGAGTATGCCTCTTACCAGAAGAGTCCTCGGATTCGATTTCTAGTATATCAAAGGGTATTCATTCTGGATTACGACCTAGAACGGATCTTATTCCGCCACGTGAGATCAAGTCCGGAGTTGTCTGATACGAGAGGCAGCGGAGCCGGTCAAGAAAGCCATGATGACACTGCAATATCTGACTAAGCATCACGCTACGTTCTCAGCGGCTCTTGCACTGTGGAATTGTTTTTGATGCACTGTATTACGTATTTAGTTAGTAATCGAAGAGCTGTGTGAGTGTCCTTCTATTCATAAGGGGAAGCTCCAGTATAATAAAAATGCTATGGATGATGTCAGGAGATCTAAATGTCCTGTCTGAGAAATTCATCTATTCAAAACGAAGTATTTTGTCTTTGGTTTTTGTATGATTATAATAACTGTTCTCAACCATCCGCATGTATGTTATGCAAGACCCTCCTTCCCCGTACTTTGCGCTTATACGAGTCCCGCATGCACAAATGATGAATGGGATGCCTAATCGCTGTTTTACATAGGAGTGCTACAGCGTGCTGTATTCCGGATGCGAAACAAAATTTTACTAAAGCCGTTTTGTAACAGGGTGAATTTGCAAACACGCCAAAGATGCAGAAGATAAAGTTCAACAGCTCATTAATGTATACACGTGCAGACGTTCCACTGCACAAAAACCTGCTTGTATGTGATATGTGCCTCGAACGATCCATTAGCCCACAATCGCCACTCGACGAAATACGCGGCCATTCGGAATTCCCTGCGCATACCGTCTGCGAGCTTCGGCTGCATTCCGACCAAATTAGCTATAGATTAATGTCTGTGCATTCGTCATTGCTGAATACAACAGCCATTGTCGATACGTTGACAACAATTCTAGTGGTACTGTACCAAACACCAGCCTACGACTGAGCGTTCGAAAACGAGGCTTACTAACATAAGGGGGCACATTTGGTGGGTAGCGCTCAGAATCATGCAGCGAGCGGCCGTCCGGGTTTTATCTCTTCATATTCTGACGTAAATAACCAGCAGTCAGTTATACCACTGTGAAAATCAGTTATTACACTTTCCGTTCATCATTACTGCATGCGAGACGCTTATAAGAAGAAAGTATGGCGCTGACGGGCTACTTGGTAATAATGTTGAGTATTCAGCTCGAAGTCTGCTTTGATCCTCAACATCCCTGTTATCAGCTGTCATGAATGAACTAGGCGTCACTCGTTGTTTTTCTCACCGAGCCAGAAGTTGCAATTACACATCAGCTTGCTAAGTTCAAGCAAGAAAAGTGAATGTCAATATCTCTGCTGTGCGTACTGTACCTGGTAGATCCCAGGGAAACAGCCTCTGTCAGCTTTGCTACAGAGAGTCCGAAACTTTTGACATGTCCTGGGAGCCTGCCCATCTGGTGATTTACTGCGTACCTTGCACCATAACGTAGCCAGATCACTGATAGCTAACGCTTTGAGAGGACAAGTTTATAATGTCTATGAAGAAGTGCACGGTCTCTCAAAAAGTGGCAGCAACCGATGCATTGTCATTATTGCTTTTAAGCCATCCTGTTCTGAAGGCCATAATTGATCGCACAATTGGATTTGAGACCAACTAAAACAAGCCAGAAGAGGTCGATGCCGAAAAAAAAGAAAATGAAAGATTTCCAAGACCTAGCAAATCTAGTACCGTTGGGGTCGAAACACAACAAGAATTCACCAAGGGTGGTTGGATGGAAATTTGAAAGTGTTGAGTCTGACGCAAGTGGGAGCGCTCCACTTACATTTGCCGATACATTTCTTTTGACGTAAAGACATAAATATATCTCATGGCTGGGGGTCATCTGAAATTAGCGAAAGAAAATATGTACCCGTGCAGGCCATGACGTGAAGTACTGATGGACGGTCAGGACTGAGAGAGACTCCTGCTTGTTATACGAGGCGACTAAACGCGCAACTTGGGAGCGTAGGCTGACAATAACAGATCCCCTCGCTGATTCTTGCACTGCTAAATATTTATAGGAAGGGGATATCCTGTTGCGTGGCCACCATGTTCGCCTAATCTGATTCCACTTGATTTCTTCTTGTGGAGTTAAGGGAAGAGTCTTATCTGGACTTTTAGGGACTGAAATTGACCTCCCGGCAAGAAAACTCACTGCTAGTACCATTTATAGAACCACGACGTAGGTTTTCGACGGGGTACCGGTACGCTAGAACTTACTACAATATTGTCGAAGCTGGGGGAAGCTACTTTGGAAAAAATGTTGTCCATGTCTTTGTAGCGTGTGCATGCAGTGGAGGCAAATAAAGGTATATCATAATCCACACAACGATTATGAGTTTTTAGAATCCTAAAACCATAAGTATCTCGCAAGGAATTAGTTTATATCCAGCGACCGATTCCTTTCCGGGCCGGGGTTCCCCATCTTAAATTGATTTACGTACCCTTCTCCAGCGTCCCTGAATGTCTATTTTATTCTCACGGAAACACCCTGTGTATAAGGTCATTAGAGGGCTTTTGGTAAGGTAATATGAAACTCGAAGGCGTAGATTTACGATATTTGTTAAAATGTTGCCTACAGTGAGACAAATCTCTTCATCAGAGTCTCAGCTTGCTGAATGGAGCGATTGTAATTGGAGCTGCCACGCAGTATTACCTCCTCTGGAACACAGATCCCTGATATAAATTTGAACCTTAATTAACTGCTCTAGAAATACGATAAATTCATTTACTAGGAAACTTACAAACATCGCTCTGCCTGGCCATTTAATTAATGTAAACGTAGCGATGGCTTAACATGTCTGAAGTCGGAGAATGTCATAGTGTTCCTGATCGCTGTTCATAAGAAGAAATGACAGAAAGTGATCGTCAAAGTAAAGGTCTGTGCTTTCATCGGATTGTTAAAAGTTGGTAGCTGTGTATCGGTCATGTCCAGAATAAGAAGGAAATGCTTTTTGTAAAATTTCCGTTCTCTCCCTGTAGGTGTCACATTACAAGACGTCAGCTGAAAAGAATTTAATGAATATACGATTTTAAGGTCAGGAAATAAGACAATATTACGTGGGCTATAGATAATTCTATTGGTGCTAGGTTAAATAGTAATTTAGAGGAAGGACTTAAATCTAATTCTGGTGGGGTGAGTACCTCAGGCTTTAGAGCGCTGGCTTTCTGGCGGGTTCGATCCCGGCTCAGTCCAGTGGTATTCGAAGATGCTCAACCAGCCTCTTGTCGGTAGATTTACTGGCAAATTTAATGAACTTCTGCGGGACAAAATTCCGCCAGATCGGCGTCTCCGAAAACGGTAAAAGTAGTTAGTGGAACGTAAATCCAATTCTCAAACAACCGCATTACTACTGCTCCTATCGAAATATGATACGTAACAAAGTCGTAGAAAATAACATTTCTGATCTCATGAATAGTACAAACTGATCCCTCGACGAATAATAACGAATGTAATAACGATTTTTTTATTAATCTCATTTTCCCTTCAGGGTTGGTTTTTCTCTCGGAATCAGCGAGAGATCCCAACCCTACCGGCTCAAGGGCAGTGTCCTTGAGCGTCAGATTTTGGATCGGGGATACGATTTGAGAGGAGGACCAGTGCCTCTCCCGGGCGGCCTCACATGCTATGCTGAACAGGGGCCTTGTAGGGGATGGGGAGGTCGGAAGGGATAGACGAGGAAGAGGGAAGGAAGCGGCCGTGGCCTTATGTGAGGTACCATTCCGGTATTTGCCTGAAGGAAAGGTGGGAAACCATAGAAAACCATTTCTAGGATGGCTGATGAGTACACCTCCCAAGGCTTAATGGAGCCCGTTCCGGGCCTCGTACCACTTTTGAAATTTCGTGGTAGAGCCGGGAATTGAACCCGGGCCTCCGGGGGATGGCAACTAATCACGCTAACCACTACACCACAAAGGCGGACAATAACTTTAACTCCTGCGTCTTCCAGTTGTTAATGTCAACAGTAATAATGTTGTTAATGTTAAACTTTCCGAAGAAACCTTTCTAACAATGGAAGAAGTAATGGCGTGGGGCCTCCGGAGAGGTGTGGTGCTGGTCTTTCTATTTGACGCCCTATACGTGAACTGCGTGTCTGTGAGGTTGGTGTCCTAACTAAGATGAACTCTAATGCTGAAAACGTCACAAAAATCCAGATCCCGAATCACAGGAATTAACTAATTAATGTTAAAATCCTGCATCCGACCGTGAATCGAATCCGATACCTCTTGAACCAAAGGCCAGTATGCTAACCATATGGCCATGGATCAGGAAACAAAGGGAGTTTGAATAGTACATACCAATCATTCATGCCCCAGACATGCTGGTCTTATTAGAAACGTTACCAAAGCCGGTCGTAAGCTGACGTATGTCGGATGTGCAATACGAGGGAGTTCACTTGGCGAGTGGAACTGCCTGCCTCTAATATTCGTGAGGAGGAGCTGGGGAGTAAGATAACTTTCTCTATTAATATTACCATTCCTCCGAATCAACATATTTTAATAACTACTAGTGCATCGGATACTGTTCCATCATAGCATTCAAGCAATGCGATCCATGACATGGAGGCACTTTTCTATATGGATGGGGATGTTACACTCTGAATGGAACACACCAGAAAAGCTTTCATTGCTGTCTATTGACAGGTCGTTCAACCACTGGAACTTGTCATTGGTAGATCGCAAGCGTATTAGGTCTACTACTTGACCAACATGGACCTGACGAAGACAATTACGGCAGCTGGTGTGATCGGCTTGTGAAGAATGTTGACATTTTTAGCACGATGACCAGTAGAATGCTTTTCCTAAACTTTGTGTTTTGGCCACGTTCATTTTATTGACTTCATTGCTTTAAAATAATGAAGGGAAGAACATTACCATCTTGCTTTTACAAAACCTATCAAAGATGTTTAAAAAGTCACGTGTCTGAACGCAAGGCAAGTAACTTTTCATTATAGTGTGCAAACAGAGATTCAGCTTGGCCTCCTGTATTACCTGTGATTAACCACACCGGAAAAAAGTTAGTCACCCACTTGAAAGAGGAGACTGGTCACTTTGGAGCGATGTACATGATATTGAGAGTCTAGCCTGAGCAAGCGACAAGTGCAGACGTGCTGGGAGGAGCGTGCTAGTAGTGTGAGAAAGAAGTGCTGGAAGGGAGTGCAAGGGTGAAGTGAAGAGTGTTGGGAAGATGATTGGTGTTAAACAATGAAATGAAATGGCGTATGGCTTTTAGTGCCGGGAGTGTCCGAGGACATGTTCGGCTCGCCAAGTGCAGGTCGTTTGATTTGACTCCCGTAGGCGACCTGCGCGTCGGGGTGAAGATGAAATGATGATGAAGACGACACATACACCCAGTTCTCGTGCCAGCGAAATTAACCAATGATGGTTAAAATTCCCGACCCTACCGGAAATCGAACCCGGGACCCCTGTGGCCAAAGGCCAGCACGTTAACCATTTAGCCATGGAACAGGACTGTTGAACAACACAGGGCAGTTATAGGAAGATGGCAGGGGAGAAAGAGAAAAGAAAAAGTGATAAGTGGAGGAAACATGACGGAAATGGGAATGGAGGTGGAGATGATAATGACAGCAGCGGTGATTTTAGTATTGCTATGTACTGGGGGTGTGGAATTGAACCCCGGACCGAACTCCAGCGGAATCATGGGCTGGGAAGAAGTGGAAACAATATTAGGAACATGGTAAGAGAGGTGGTAGAAGAATATAATGCAGGAGCAATCGAAGGAGCACGAGGATATGAAGAAATGGCTACAGGAAAAAGCGGACGATACAACAGCAAAGGTGAGAAATAACGGGGAAGAAATTGCAATTCTAAGAGAGAGAATCAGAAGTTCAGAAAATAATAATAATAATAATAATAATAATAATAATAATAATAATAATAATAATGTTATTTGTTTTACGTCCCACTAACTACACTTTTACGGTTTTCGGAGACGCCGAGGTGCCGGAATTTAGTCCCGCAGGAGTTCTTTTACGTGCCAGTAAATCTACCGACACGAGGCTGTCGTATTTGAGCACCTTCAAATACCACCGGACTGAGCCAGGATCGAACCTGCCAAGTTGGGGTCAGAAGGCCAGCGCCTTAACCGTCTGAGCCACTCAGCCCGGCAGTTCAGAAAATGAGGTGGTCGTATTAAAGAGGGAGACTGTAGCCTACGGCCAGGAGAGGAGGAAGAAATCTTTATTCTTATATGGGATGCAAGAAGAAGGGGTAGAAACGAAGATAGAGACTATATATAAAGTTGTGGAAGTCATACATGATATTGAACAGAGCACCGGGCGGTCATTTGGTTCTTCACCGTTGATGTATGACCATGGCAGTGAAGTAGTGTGTGTGTGTGGGTGTGTGCAAACAGCGCAGTGAATGAAGTTACCCTCTTTATCGGTGTACCAGCGCGGTCTGTCCAACGTATCTACCGGGAAGGGTATACCATTGGCGGCCTTGGAACACAACGTAAGAACTGTGGTCCTGAAAATATCCTGACCGACAGGGGCAGGAGGCAAGCAATACGCCTTGCTAATGAAAATCGGTTTCAAACATGACAGGAATTGTTGCTGACAATGAATGAAGGTCCATTTCAACCAGTTTCCGAGCGAATATTGCGAAGGGAACTCCATCCAATGAACATTTAAACTCGGGTACCTCGTAAGACGTCATTGCTCACAGCATCACATGATGGTCCAAACACCACCGAACGGGAACAGTAGCTTAGTGGAGGCTGCGATCCAACGAGTAGCAATTTAGTCTCTTTTCAAATGACTCAACGCGTTGAGTGAACGGAAACCAATGAGGCGTTTAACTTACAGGGTGTGTAGGGTGTAGTTCACGCCGGAAATGGATCCGTGATGTTTTTGGAGTACTTTAAGTACCATGACGTGGGCTCACTCATTCACGTCAACATAGATCGGGATGTTTATTTCGACATTCTCGATAACCAAGTGTTTCCCTTCATTTAAAATCTTCATGATGAGTATGCTCTGACATTCCATTATTCCAAAATAGCAACAGCCGTTTTCATAGGTCTGCACGCATAAGTGACTGGTTGGATGAACCATCAACACCTTTTCACACCTGGACTGGCTTGCTAAATTGTCCAGAAAATATGTGGGACTACTTGGAACAGCGAGTGAAAAGGTAAATATCCGCAATCTGGTCGCTCTTCGAGATCTCATAATCATCGAGTGGATAGCTGCAGAAAGTTGTGAGCATCCTTCCTCGCCGAATTAAGGTGTGTTTTTTGTCAATGGGCTTTACGTCGCACCGACACAGGTATGGCTTAGTGCGACAATGGGAGAGGAAAAGCCTAGGAGTGGGAAGTGGTGGTGGTGGTGATTATTGTTTTAAGAGCAAGTATAACTAGGCAACCATCCCCTATATAACACTAATCAGGGGGAAAATGGAAGGGATCCGACACTTCAAAAAATGAAGATATCGGCCCAAAAACGACAAGGGCCACGAAGGGCGTGAAAATGAAAGACTCCCTAGGCCTCCTTACGTAATACCGTCGGGGTCGGAAAAGAACAAGAGTTGACCAAGGGAAGTTGGATAGGATAGATGAAAGTGAGGAGCCAGGCACAAATAAGTAGAAGCAATGTCAGGACTCAACTAAGGGCCCCGTGGTCGCCAACCCACGCTCGAAGTACAGAGCCACGTGGGCCCTTTTAGTCGCTCTTACGAGAGGTGGGAGATACCGTAGGTGTTATTCTACCGCCCCTACCCAAATGGGGACTAGGAGTGGGAAGGAAGTGGCCGTGACCTTAATTCAGGTACAGCCCCAGCACGTGCCTGATATGAAAATGGGAAATCACGTAAAACCATCTTCAGGGCTTCGGATAGTGGGACTCAAACCCACTATATCACGGATGCAAGCTCATAGCCGCGCGCCCCTAACTACATTGTCAACAAGGTGTTTATCAAAGCTGGAAGCAGTGTTACACAATATTAGTATGATATCTCCACGGAGTGACTAATTGTTTATCCGGTGAGTTTATTTAGCTTATAGGAGAACGATTCTGAATCACAGCCCAATATAAACTGCTTATCTTGTAACAGTAAATCTATAATATTATCATACACTATACATAACTATTTTCTTCACGTTAAATAATTAAGTTACAATTATTAATGTAATGAGCCTATTTTAGCCAGGTTCAGCCCTCTGATCATTTTGGGCGGCATCTGCAATGCATGGGAATCTGCGTGTTAGTGTGATGGAGGACAGTGTGGTATGCTGTGTGCAGGGACGTTGGAAGCAGCCCAATCATTCAGTCCTTGATCCAAAAGAATTAACCTCTCACGAATGAAATTCCACGAACCGAGCGGGACTCGAACTCAGAACTTTAAGACTCGATACAGGCCAGCGAGCCACACAGACGGAAAAATGTCATGTCGTGGTATTTTTCGACCTAGTACAGCTCTTTTTAGGCTCATCCGAGGTGGAGGTGAGCTGCATACATCTTTCTTAAAACACATCAGCCCTGCTGCCATGCCTAAATCTTCGGTAGCGCCAAGAACAGGGGCGGCCCTACCTTATATGCTGAAGTGCTGCAGCACACTGCCTATTGGAAAAATAAATTAGTTAAAAAATATTATCTCAATCAAATACAGTGCATTGAAAAAGACGTCAGCCAAAGAATAGGAAATTATTCAACTCCCCTCACAACCAGGTAACTACTGGTGCGCTCCACGCCGGGTGCTGTGCTATCACAGCTCAGCGAGCGTTTAGCCAGAAACCAGGAACTTTGGCTTTTGCGCATGCGTGCCGAACTTTTCCGACACAAAGAGAATGTGTTCCAATAGGCTGTGGGAACAACACTGATTCTTCGTTCGACCACAGAGAGGCAGTAGTCACACTTGCATTACGACCGATATGAGAACGTAGCAGCTGGCACCCTCTTGACTCAGCGGTAGTATTTAAGAGGGGATCGCTCAAAGCAAACGGGAAAACAAAATACTGTAGAACTGTTCCCGCCAGGTCTTTTAATACCAAAGAGAATAGAATACTACCAACTTACCTTTTCCATAGCCACATTTGTAAATCGATGAACTATAAATATTGTACTTTTTATGCTGTCAAAATAAGGACAAGGTATTGTGATTTTCTTTAATTAAAAAGTCTAGTATATAAATGTCACTATAAAAATATAACATGCAATTATGCATTACGACGTTGCTGGTTTTAGTTCAATGATGTTGGTAACATTGGGAAGTTCTATTTATGCGCGCTCACACCAAGTGTTTGAGTTCGTGAATATTTTGCCATTGCAGGTGTTTTTGTGTGTTTAATTATATAGTTTTATAGTTTTTATGAGGAATGTGTATATGTGTTGGGGTTGTTTGCGTGTTTGTTCAGTGTAGGAAACTAAGTGGAGAGCCTCTTGAAAACCACATACCGGTATGTTTCTAAATATTTTTATTTTTTGGAGTGGGGATGGGTTACAGCACACAACTGATTTTCTGCACCAGCCGCCACTGGCCAAGAATCGAGCTCATGCTTCCGGAGGCGGCAGCTAATAACGCTAAGGGTTACACTGCAGAGGTAGACTATTCAATCATACATAATACAGTTATAGTATTACTCTAACAGAGTTCGTCTTTAGTATCTTGACGTGAAAGAATGTTATAGTGAAAAAAATTCTCTCCGCTCTATTTATATGACAAGTTTTCTCAACTGAAAATTCACAGCCTGTTTCCAGTCATTCGACTGGATCAAGAATGAATGAAGCCCCTATCTAGCGGCGAGGATAGGAATTGTGCCGGCTGCCAAAGCTGCCACACGGTCAATGACTGATATATATGAAATTATAGTGGAATGAAGGATAGCAAGAAAAACCGGATTACCACGAGAAAAACCTGCCCGACCTCCGCTTTGTACACCACAAATCTCACATGGAGTTACCAGAATTTGAACCAAGCAACCCATCGGTGAGAGGTCGGCGCGCTGCCAAGGAGGCTCAATTTTAAATCAATAATATATTTCATTTATTTGTACTTCCTACAATGATAGGCAGCCTAAATCTTAAAAAGTATACCATGACGTTTGAATATTGAATGTATGTGTAACCATGAAGAGTTTTCTGGAGTTAATCCTTCTTGTTTGCAGTACCGGGGTGATTTCTAACAGTTTGCGCGGAGCCTTTAATGATCAAGGCTGCTAAATCACAGTACAGATTGTTGGGAATGACCACACTTTTGAAAAATTCAACTAAGAATTTTGATATTGTTCTTCCTGCTCCGATGGAAAGTCCTACAACCCTTATAAAGGAGATGTTGTAGTATTCTTTGAAGTAGCTGATGGTTGGCTCATAGATGGGTCACTTCTCCGTGTCTACCTCTGCTGGCTGACTTGAGTCGACCTCACATCTAATGGTGGGGTCCAAAATATATGCAAAATGTTTTTCTCGGTCAACTGCGATTATATCTATTCTCGTGTTGCTTCCACCGTCAGCAACACATGGCACCTCTTCATGTAACTCGTAACGCTTCTGCTGCAATTCCAGATCTTATTCTGTTGTGCTTAACATTCCTAAGCAAGTCCGCCCGTGGGCATGACCCAGGTTTCAGGCTCACTGCAGTGTCTGCAGTGGACTCCGTCCCGGCTATATGCATGGAGGGCCCGTGCAGGAAGGACGTTGTATTGCATTTTCAGCGCGTCTTTCCACTCTTATCAGAAGAGTCCATTTAGGGTGTCCATCCATCGGTTAGTTGGTCTGTATTCCTGATAGAAGATGGCTCCCTTACCGTGAGTTCTTAATGCACGCCATTTGCTATACTCTTTTTTCCTTAGCATTTCTCGTAACTTCCTTGCGCTAAGTTCTTCGAGTTGGGTGTTATCTGCATTTCTTAGGTCAAGTCTTCGAACGCACGGTTTCCTCTCTTCTACCAGATTGCACCTTCATTATCCATGCACAATATAGAGAGCTGTTTGGCGTGTCTGCAGGTAACTGAAAAATTTATTTGATTGTTCTCCTCACAATGTATTTTATTTCATACTATGACGTAACAGCCTTATTCCCACACTCAAAAGGGTATGGAAAATTACACTTTGCCGTACTGTAATTATTATTCGGACGGTTTTATTGGAAATCGTCTCTGATTGGATGAACTCCGCTTCATAGTAACGTAAACACAGATAGTGAGAGAGGTCATGAATCAGGGAACACGAAACTTTAACTTACTGACTTGTTTCTCCGCGTGATTGCAGCACCGTAGTTTCGTACTGCACCCACTTACGACTGAGTACTAACTAGCATTTATCTCAGCGTTGTGTCCGGTTCATCTCAAAAACCTAAAATCTAAATATTATATTCTAGTGAGGTGCTGAAGTAATACTATAGGGGTGAACGAGGCATGTGACATTTATAGGGGTAAGGGCTCGTCAAGATTAAATCAAGGAGGGACTGAAATGGGATCCTGCACAATAGGTTTGCGAAGATAATGCCCGTTGCTCACGATAAAATGTTTCGTAAAATTTGTTGTACTTACAACTAATTTTATAAAAATATTATGAAAACAAGTTGTGTTGTTCACGCTAGAATTATTTTATAAAATCCGTGGAAGTCTCAGGATGGCCCTCTATGGACAGAACTAAGATGTGTATTTACTGCCAAGAATTGAGTTCGAAGCCCATATATTTTCTCCTTCACCTCAGCCTGGCTTTTCTGTCTCCCTTCTTGCATTTCCGTTGTGACATCAAAGAAAGGACAATAAGTTCCACCTTTTCAATACTATATATTGTGTGAAAGTTTTACATTACAGTTAGAACATCACAGCTTTTGTACATTCGGTACCGGTTTCGACAGATTCCCTGTCATCATCAGCCGAGAATAATTAAACAAAGACAAGTATAGATCATGATTCTTATGGTGTGATTACAATGGTGGATTAAAAATATACATTATATGATTAAAATAGTATATATATATATATATATATATATATATATATACACAAATAAAAGGTAAGTAAAATGGGAATGGTCATTATTTTATTTTATGAGGTGTACACCTTGATATTTCTAATTAAAAGGTTAGGTTTGTTAAAAGAAATTTTGTTCTTGTAATATATAATTAGGGCCTATAGTGAAATTTGATTGTAGGCTTAAATCTGTAATATTTTAACTATTTGACCAGTCAATTCATTGAAGTTATGTAGCCATGTTTGACACATTAACTGGTCAAACTGGTCAAAAAGTTAAAATATTACAGATTTAAGCCTACAATCAAATGTCACTATAGGCCCTAATTATATATTACAAGAACAAAATTTCTTTTAACAAACCTAACCTTTTAATTAGAAATATTAAGGTGTACACCTCATAAAATAATGACCATTCCCATTTTACTTACCATTTATTTGTGTGTATATATATATATACTATTTTAATCATATAATGTATATTTTTAATCCACCATTGTAATCACACCATAAGAATCATGATCTATACTTGTCTTTGTTTAATTATTCTCGGCTGATGATGACAGGGAATCTGTCGAAACCGGTACCGAATGTACAAAAGCTGTGATGTTTTAACTGTAATATAAAACTTTCACACAATACATAGTATTGAAAAGGTGGAACTTATTGTCCTTTCTTTGATGTAAATCTTGTTTCAATACGGAACCTAAATATGAAATTCTTAAGGTTAAATTTCCGTTGTGATACATTGGTCTTTTAACCTCATACAAACACTAAAAGATTCCTTTGTCCACCCGGATCCTGACATTTTAGAAGTGTGTGTTTATGTTCACAAACGAGCATCACAATCTTCTCACGTCAGTTTCGCTAATTGGTTCGTTTCGTAAAATTAATTTAAAGGAGTAGAACATGTCCGATTATACGAAAAGTTTTATCAAAGTTTTTATAAATCTTGAATTTGACCGTGAGCAACAGAAATTTCATAAAATTAAATTATTGTACAATAAATTTGAAGGATTATCTTATCGTAAGCAACAGGCATAACACTATCGATCAGTATGGGCAGGACCAGCTATCTACAAGGAAAATATAATGGAACTCTTTCCTTCTCAAATTACACAAGGAGCAATTTATTAAACTGAGTACCGGGCAGGTGGCTGTGCGGTTTGGGCCACGTAGCATTCACCTTGCATTCGGGAGATAGTTGGTGCGAACCCCACTGTCGGCAGCCCTGAAGATGGTTTACCTTGGTTTACGATTTTAACATCAGGCAAATGCTGGGGCTCTACCTCAATTAAAACTACGGCCACTTTGAAAATAAACACATAAAAATCATACACTATTCATCAGGTCACTTTGATGACCGAAATAATAAATGGTGTCGAACAGCAACCCTTATAGTATGACACAATCTGTATCCTTCGAACCATCTCGGGACCGTGGGTGCGAATGCAAAGGAAACTTCTAAGTCGTATCCACATTTCCTGAGATGAGTTCCCCCAGAGCTATTTACCACTTATAGCCTGAAATCCTAACCTAAGAAACGGTATCAACATGAGGGGATTCGACGAAGGGACCCTGGCCTAACCATCCATATATTTTTGCTATTAGCCTTACGTCGCACCGACAAAGGTCTTATGGCGACGATGGCACAGGAAAGGGATAGGAGTGAGAAGGAAGCGGCCGTGGCCTTTATTAAGGTGTGAAAATGGGAAACCACGGAAAACCATTCCCAGGGCTGCCGACAGTGGGGTTCGAACCCACTATCTCCCGAATACTGGCCGCACTTAAGCGACTGCAGCTATCGAGCTCGGTCATCCATATATACGAGCATGTCAGTGACATCTTGCCTGAATGAATCTAATAATACAATATACACCATTAATTCATCACATACAACCCTAGGAAAATGTCTCTTACAACACTCTCCTCCATCATACTAACACGCAGGTTCCCATACATTTACCGCATTCTTAATCACAAGGCTTTATGAACTTCGGCTCCCGAGGGAAATCCAACCTGTTGGTATTTAAAGAGACTGACGCGCGACAACCGCCATTATTATTATTATTATTATTATTATTATTATTATTATTATTATTATTATTATTATTATTATTATTATTATTATTTTAATCAGGGTAAGTGATCATCATTATAATATTAAATTTACTCTAATTGAGATATTATAATTGTTGTCGACCCTGTTTAACTTCGTTTAAATAATAAAAGTTAGCATTCCACCATATTATCATCCATACGGAGACAAACTTGGAAAATTTAAACGGCCATGGCTCCGTAATCGGAATAATTTATATTTCATTAATAGTGACGTTAGTAGGATTTCGGCTTCACAGAATCTAAGGTGGCATTACTGCAACTGGCTGATGAAGCAAATCAAATTTTAGTATTGGTTCCTGGAGTGCGTGGGAGTTTGAATATTCCCCTCTTTTTAGGCGTGGCCAGCTTCACTACAAGTTGCTCTTAGGCCAATGGTGGGATTTTACCCTCTTTCTCGGTATTCTAAAAAATATAGAACGGGTGAGTGGAGATGGAGCTCTCGTGTCGTTTTCCGGGTACCTACCCCCATGTGGCCGGGCGCCTTTCCTTTAATGTCAGTTTAACTACCTTGCCAATCCCTAAAGACATAAGCTCCTTAACCAGAAATGCTTTTAACGTACAGACTTACGGACACTCTATTGTTACAGATTGAAACTCCTGCCCACAGAGAATAATTTAATATTTCTGATGTTTGTTTTTTTTTGCTAGTGGCTTTACGCCGCACCGACACAGATAGGTGTTATAGCGACGATGGGATAGGAAAGGCGTGGGAGTTGGAAGGAAGCGGCCGTGGCCTTAATTAAGGTACAGCCCCAGCATTTACCTGGTGTGAAAATGGGAAACCACGGAAAAATATCTTCAGGGCTGCCGACAGTGGGATTCGAACCCGCTATATCCCGGATGCAAACTCACAGCCACGTGCTCCTAACCGCACGGACAACTCACCCGATACTGATGTTGTGGTGTTCCGATTTTGTGTATAGCAATGTCCATTCAGTCCACCTTCCCACTCCTCCCTTCGATACGTACTTACAGTATGTACTGGTCAGCATGGACGAAGGATCTTACGTCAACCTTGTAACTTGTATACAAGATATAGTATTAATATAAAACGCACAAACAGGATAAAAGAAACATGAAAACAATAAAAAACATTTTTTACTCTTGTAAACCAATAAATTGATGCAATAAAAATTTCGTCCGTAGGCCAAGAAGGAAAAAAAGAACAATCCTATCTCCATCTTACCACACAATCTTTACTCCTCTCTTCAATCCTTCACTTCCTCTTCGACTTGCCCTCATCACTTGGTCAAAGAGAGGGCTTAACCCTCTTGGTGGACCGCTCCATCCCTTCAGCATGGAGAATGAAAACATTTATAATTATACTACAAAGCGAACTTCCTTATTTCCCATGGAGAAAGCAGTCTCCAAATAGAAGCTATTGTGTGGAGTTAATATTTCGTCACAGCGGCCAAACTGGATGTATACACCAGCGTAGAACTCTGGTGTATCAAATTAGGACACGAAGCATAGGTCGTCAGGATACAGTACCGATCTGCATAAAAATGACGTTTGCATTGCCAGCTCAGGTAATCTGTTGCCACACAATACTGACTTATTTATAGGTTAATCCATTCCCAACATATGAATGTTCAATATATATCACAATATAACAAAAAGTTCGTATTACCTCCGTTAATCCAGGACAAGGGGAACATGTTTGCGAATCTGGTAGCTCAGAGAACTGATCATTGCTTTTTATGCTTTATTACAGCGTAACTTTTAAAATAATAAAGTTACCGGGCGAGTTGGCAGTGCGGTTAGGAGCGCGCTGCTGTGAGCTGGCATCTGGGAGACAGTGGGTTCGAATCCCAGTGTCGGCAGCCCTGAAGATGGTTTTCCGTAGTTTTTAATTTTCGCACCAGGCCTTAATTAAGGCCACGGCCACTTCCCTCCCATTCCTAGCCCTTGCCCGTCCCATCGTCGCCGTAAGACCTATCTGTGTCGTTGCGACGTAAAGCAAAATAGCAAAATAAATAAATAAGTAAAATAAAAACGTTATTCTGATTTACGTCCCGCTAGCTACTTTTACGGTTTGTGGGGACGCCGTGGTGCCGGAATTTAGTCCCGTAGGAGTTATTTTACGTACCAGTAAATCCACCGACACGAGGCTGACGTATTTGAGCACCTTCAAATAGTGCCGGACTGAGCCAGGATCGAACCTGCCAAGTAGGCCTATACACCTGTATACACCCATGTATACACCTCATATATATTTCATAGCGAGACAAGAACAACAAAACAAGGAAACGTCAATGCATCGATCAAACATGGACGAGAAGCGTAGTGAAGTATCAAAATTACTTATAATTAAATTCATTTAATTTCAAATACATAAATTGTCCATAGTATGAAAGAAAATATTATACGCAATAGCCACTAAAGTGATAAGTTTACGTTATTCGTCTCGAAATTCGGCCTGGCTGCATATCTCATGCGTAACGTGAAACATCATCTTCCGTGCTGTTGCATAAATAACTATTTCTGTATAATTTTGATGTGGTTTGATATTTATGAAATCAAGTCGTTATTAACTCTTCAGTTAAGCTATATTTTAGGCTGTATGTTATATTTTATTTTTAATTTTATATTTAATTTTTATTTTTATTTTTATTTTTATTTTTATTTTTATTTTTATTTTTATTTTTATTTTTATTTTTATTTTTATTTTTATTTTTATTTTTATTTTTATTTTTATTTTTATTTTTATTTTTATTTTTATTTTTATTTTTATTTTTATTTTTATTTTTATTTTTATTTTATTTTATTTTATTTCATATTTTATATTTTAGTTCACTGCGTTTTTTCCACATAACTGCATCTAATAGTAGAATAATTTTTTTTCTAGATTCCTGGTCATAACACAATTATTTATAATCTCCAATAATGTATATTAAGCCCAGATATACGGCCGGTCGTCCTTCCTGATGCTGTTACTATGTGGAGAGATGTATTCATTTTTACATGTTTCTGTGCTGGTTGGTAGTTTGGTGAGTTACGTGCAAATTAAAATGTGCACTGAAACCCAGGCCTCGAGCTACTTAAACTAACAAACGTAGTGAAAATCCCCAGTCGTGCTGGTAATCGTACCCATGGCTCTCTGAACTGAAGGCTCTGAACTAACTAATCAGCCAAATAGCCAGGCTTTTGATCTTACCTATTATCCTTTCTCATAGCATTACTCTTGTATACTTCCATTACCCATCAACTTTCAGTTAACATTTCGTTCCTGGATCTAGTTACAACCAGGGGTGTACGCAGAAATTATCGGGAGGGTATATTAAATATTTAAATTTGAGGACTTCTATAAAGTAATGTTGGGTGCATATTGTGAAATTAGAAACACTAAATTACAACTTTCAAAATAACACTGTTATTTAATTAAGGCACATAACATCGGCAGCAACTATGTCTTTGCACAGAAACCGACATCATTAGTTTACTTCATTAGGCGTACTGTCTGGTGTCTGACTCTCTCCGTCTGAAGTTCTGAATTCGTCACATCACAAATATTAATTTTTATCGTACCAGTTAGTGTCATCCATTGTTCACTAGGCCCTATGGTGTTCGTTATTCAACTTCCCGCTTAAATGCACCCTTTCTCCGCAGGTCCACACTTCTTCTCACTCAACTCTGGAGGTAAAGATAAGTGTAAAACTCCTTCTTTTAAATTCAAAAGACCACACCGAGGTCTTATAATACCCTATTCACCTTTTGCTAATGACGTATGGGAATTACGTGTGAATTTCGATGTATTAACAACGGCAGAATATAACACCGGTGAAATGCTAGATCAAGCTCACTGTAATATTTATTAATGGAAGCATCAGCACATTTTTGACAAACACGTAGTTCACGTTAAAAGCAAATCAATGAGTCACTTAAAATTTTCATTTACATGGTTGCCACAATCAATCACAAGTTCTGAATTCCAAATTTTGAGGGGAGGGGATTTATCCCCCCAGTCCCCCAGTCTGTGTACGCCCCTGGTTACAACTAGGTTGATATGCGCTATTAGTAGACACTGCTGTACGGGGCATGGACTACTATCGAGCTGTTCTCCTTCATACACTACTAAGTTAATTAATTTGTCGCTGCACTCCGAGTGAAAATTAATTCACTTCATCCCACCGCTCACTTGTGCTGAGCACTGAATAATCAGCAATTTCAACATAACCGTAAACTGGGAATTTCCAAACACTCCCAAGCATTTCGTTTCCCTACTCCACAATACAATATTTCTTGTTAAGCAGCTCGTAATGTGTTATCTGTATGTCATTGCGTATTATTTTGTGATTAACTTGGCAGGTTCGGTGATATTTGAAGGTGCTCAAATACGTCATCCTCATTACGGCAGATTTACTAGCACTGAAAAGAACTCTCGCGGAACAAAATTCCGGCACTTCGACGTTTCCGATAACTGCAAAAATTATGACTTTGGCAATTAGGTATCTTTGTAGAAAACTTACTTCTGACAATTGAAAAAAGTCGTTCTTTCTTGATGTGGGTCATCCTTTACCTTTTTCAGTGTGCAGATAGTATCTATACTGATATAGGTGTAAAGCGTCAAACTTATGCCATCCAGATACTGCCATTTTGCACTTTTAACAGCTCTTGAATGGTCTAATTTTTGAAAATAAAAGACGTCAATCGAAGGGTATGACGGAAGATTACATTTTGGAACTCCGTCGCAAAAGGTTTTTTTTTGCTACTGGCTTTACGTCGCATCGACACAGATAGGTCTTATGGCGACGGCGGGATAGGAAAGGCCTAGAATTTAAAAGGAAGCAGCCGTGTGCTTAATTAAGGTACAGCTCCAGCATTTACCTGGTGTGAAAGTGGGAGATCACGGAAAACCACCTTCAGGGCTGCCAACAGTGGGATTCGAACCCACTATCTCCCGGATGCAAGCTTGCAGCCGCGCGCCTCTAACCGTACGACCAACTCGCCCGGAGCAAAAGTGTACTGAAATAAGGAATAAAGCCACCTAAATATATTTAGTTTTAAAGCAATAGCGGAATTTACACATTCCAAATGGTTTTATCTGATATTTAAAATACTTATTTCTGTTTTTTCAATTCAACCTTATTTTTATGTATACGCAAGTACTTCAAGTTCGTATATATCGAATTTTACTGAAAGCTGTCAACTCTGTCACTTTAAGCACCTATGCAATAAAAATTCTAAAAACAAAAATTAAGTGGCTGAGGGGTTTGAGTCACGTAGCTATCAGCTTACATTCGGGAGATAGTTGGTTCGAACCCCACTGTTGGCAGCCCTGAATACAGTGTCCGTGGTTTAGCATCTTCATACCAGGAAAATGCTGGGGCTGTACCTAAATTAAGGCGGTCGATTCCTTCCTACGCCTAGCCTTTTCCTATCCTATCGTCGCCATAAGACCCATCTGTTTCGGTGCGACGTAAAGCAAGATGTAAAATAAAGAGACAGTTCTAAAATTAAACAAGCACTGTTGTGTATTACAATGAAAGAAAACTAGTCCAGGCCAGTATGTAAATCTGCCATTATCCCCTACTTAGAATACATTAGTAGTTTTCATCCAACCACTCGCATTTTAATACAATTTAAAAGTCTTTGTTTCACGAAAATTGTACAAAAAATACGAAGGCTACTTTTTAAGTAAAGTCCGTTTGTCAGTTGAAAAAAAAGTAATAAAGATATTGCCAAAACCTTTTTATTTTATTCTTTTCACACATTAAGCTATTATTCTACATAGTTACCGTGTTTGTTTCAACATTTATCATAGCGTTCCAACAATTTTTGTATCCCCTCATCGTAAAACTCTGCCGGCTGTGACGGAAGCCGATCTTCAACTACTGTTTTCACTTCTTCGTCGGTGTCAAACCGCTGACCGGCGAGGAACTGCTTGAGGTAACGGAACAGATGATAATCGCTCGGCGCAAGGTCTGGGCTGTACAGTGGGTGGTTCATTTGCTGTCATCCGAAAGATCGGATTAACTCTTTAGTTTGAGCAGCAGAATGAGGTCATATAGTATCATGCAGCAACAGAACTCCAGATGGCAATAGGCCACGTCACTTATTTTGTACAGCATGCCGATGAATGTCCTCTGTTGATCCGTTCCTCGAATCACAGATTTTATATCACTCTCGGCGGGATGCTCAATTATCTGAAATATTCCAACTGCTCACACCAAACCACGTAGTTATGATGGCAGCAGTGAGGTTAGGATCTGTCAAGATGGCAGCAGTGAGGTTAGCCATGTTCACTTGTTCAACAAGTGCACGTGGTTAGGACCTATCAAGATGGCAGCTGTTATCTTGACAGCTGTTTAAATTCCGCGCCCCACGTCGTTAAGATGTTAGGACTCCAACTGGTCTCATCTTATGCCCAAGGCATGCCGAAAGAAATTGCGCGAGCGCGTTTCGACAGGCGCACAAACTTTAAAACAAGCTACAGCCGATTTGTTATTAGTTAAAAAACCTCGTACAAATAAACAGGCATTAAAACATATGGTTATAACATATATGTATGTATACATATAACATATACATTACTAAGAATATTTGTAATAAGATGTAGTTTTCCAAACATCTTAATATAAGATGCTATGAAACAGTAACGAATCCGGAATACCTGGTATCGATTTACAGATTACATAAGCTTGATATATTACAAAGAAGAATCATTAGAAAAAAACCTGGGTCCTATGAAAAATAAACATTATTGCAAATTTAAAAACAATAAGGGAATCTATAGTGACATAGAGAACATAACGGAAACAATAAGAAGAACGGATATTTTTTGAGCATATCGTTAGGATGGATGGAAATAGATTAAAATGATGATCTAATACGACAAAACGTCAACAACAACCCGGATTCAAGGCGTCAAGATAAAATTAAAGAATATAAGAGAAAAATAAATCAACGAAAGAGGAATTTTTAGAAATAAGTTACAAATAATGGAAAGATTCCAAGGCAAAATTGAAAAGAAAACTGGTACAAATTGATTTGAGGAGAGAAAGAAGAAACAGAGTGAAAGGATGAAAGCCTACTGGAATGACAGGAACGAAGAGAAAACAGAAGGTAGTGAAATTGGTACGTGGTCTCTAGTAGAACAAAACGGGAAGAGAAGTATGGAGCAAAAAGGCACAAAACCAATTATTTTCAAGAAGTATTATGACGAAAATATTGCGGCACTATATTGTAGTTATTTACTGATTAGGATGCATAAAATTTTACTGCGACCTGGATTTTTTATTGCTGCTTATTTTGTCATTACGGTATTTTATCATGTAGTTTGCCCGAAAGCATGAATCACTAGCAGGGGCAGTATCTCAATCTACTATCTTCGGTTCTTGTAAACTGAATCTCTCAAGATTTCTTAGAACTTGGAGTTTTTAGAGGGGCGTTGCCTGCCATTAGTTGTGCCATACATCATGTGATGTGTCAGATAAGAATCACGGTACACGCGACATTGCCCCAGAATTCCTTGTGCTACACAACGAACCCTATGTTGCGGTCTCCAGTAATATGTGTTCATGCTAAAACTTCGGGATAAAAATGGAAGCTATTAAACTCCCGCTAGTTTCTTTTGGCGCTCTGTCATTTTCGAGGTAACTGTTTCACGTGGAAATACTGTAATTCGGAATAACATATTCCTTTCAGCTGATTGACACTAACTGAAGAGCTTCCTTGCTCCAATTAATAATAAACACAAATATAATTAATACCCTCATGTATCATCATGAGAGACGTGATTAGCCCAGTGGCTTAGCTGCTGGCTTTGCACCCGGATGGCCGAGCTTCGAATCCGGTAGACCCTGGGCTGGAGATTTACTTGAAATTTCACGTGGCGTTAGGAAGTCTATCCGCCCTAAAATTTCTGACCAAAACTAAAATGAACCAATGTAGCTCTAGCGACCGTAATAATAATAATAATAATAATAATAATAATAATAATAATAATAATAATAATAATAATAATAATAATAATAATAATAATAATAATAATAATAATAATAATAATAATAATAATAATAATTGTTACCGGAGTATTGTGGATGTGCAGAGGTGAAAGAAGGTGCTGGGGTGAACAGGTCTCAAAATACGAAATTAAAGTTAAGATAAAACTTAACAAGGTTATGTTTTCTTTTCAAGATTAAGAAATAACAAATAGAACAGGTACTCAGTAGCCGAAACACAAATCGATAATGTACAATTGCAGAGTTACAGAATTTGGGCTCCGAGAGCCAGACACACAATTCTTGAGCTATAAGCCCAACCTTACGATATACAGAATTCAACAAAGGGGCAGAAGACCCCAATCATTCCCAGTAGCACTTGCTCCCAATTACACAGTAAAGCCTCCTCGAGGCACGCAGAAAACAAAATTTTAGAAAGAGCAACCCGCTCTTAAGTTCAAGCCTATCAAAGGCCACACCAAACTCCACTTTCAAGCTGTCCTCCAAGTACATGAAAACAGGGGTACAAATACCCAACCTACTGAGGCCTATTAAGCAAAGAAACAGGTCAATTACATGGCCTCTAAAATACCGACTTGAGAGGAGGCGTTCTTGCACTCCTACTACACTTTATTTAAAACCTACTTGGCGCTAGGCCTCTAATGCAAGGGCTAATCCCATACTAAAGAGGTGACTTATAGAAGGAGACAATTTACATTACGTTAAGGAAGAAACGGTAGAGAAAATAAGTTCACCTCAATGCAATATGCACTCTCTATCCCAATATGTAGTTTAAAAAGATAGAATGATACTAAGTGTCTTTACATTTTAGGGGAAGGTTACATGGTAGAAAGGCTTCGGACCTGCCCCGAGAGTTAAACTGCTGAGCTAGCAAGAAAAGAAGTTATTAAACGGCCATTACCTGGTGGCTGAACTGCTGCCCGAAGAAAGAGGCGCTTCCCGCCGCCTGCTACGTACTTTACACACTGATAGATGTTACTGAAGTGGCGCGGAGACCCGAAAATCAGCAGTTTATATACCCTCGTGGAAAGTTCGAGGCGTTTCAGGAATTAGAACACCCGCCCACAATCATTTTATTGGCTAACAACGAAAACCCCTACACTAGATGAAGAAGAAACACATTATTGGTGGAAAATTAATTACAGAAATTCGTTATTGGTCGAATTCAAAACTGGCGGAAAGAAAGGGTTAATATTGCCAACTTAAACAATAACTGAAAGAAATTTAACAAAGAACAAACTTATGAATTAAAAATTTCTCCAAAAACACAGTTCAGAGAATTAACACAGTAGATAACGTTCAGACTTCCTCCAGTAGAGGAGTTTCAACTGGCGCAAAGTTTGAATTAGCGGCGTGGAGGTGTTCCACCCGGTATAATAATAATAATAATAATAATAATAATAATAATAATAATAATAATAATAATAATAATAATAATAATAATAATAATAATAATAATAATTTCAATTTCGTTTGGCTATGTCCGACTCGTTGCCTGAACGGTCAGCGTTCTGGCTTTCGGTTCAGAGGGTCCCGGTTTCGATTTCCGGCTGGTTCGGGGATTTTAACCTTAATTGGTTAATTCCAACTTCACGGGGGCTGGGTGTATGTGTTGTCTTCATCATAATTTCATCCTCATCACGACGCGCAGGTCGCCTACGGGAGTCAAATAGAAAGACCTGCACCTGGCGAGCCGAACACGTCCTGGGATATCCCGGCACTAAAAGCCATACGACATTTCATTTCGTTTGGCTATTGCTAACCTTGTGCAGCCCTTGTAAGGCAGACCTTCCGGCAAGGATGGGTGGCGTCTGTTGTGCATGGGAAAATGCATATTATTTTAGTGGAGGATGGTGCTGTATTTGGCGTATGAGTTGCAGAGATGCTGGGAACATTACAAACGCACAGTACACGAGCCGAGGAAATTAACCATTTAAGGTTAAAATCTCGACCCGACTGTGAATTGAACCCGGGGCCCTCTGAACGGAAGGCGAATACGCTGACCATTCAGTCAAGGAATCGGAAATAATAATAATAATAATAATAATAATAATAATAATAATAATAATAATAATAATAATAATAATAATAATAATAATAATAATAATAATAATAATAATAATAATACTGCTGCTACTACTACTAATAATAATAGAACCGGGCGAACACCTTCTCCGGCCAGTTAAATTGCGCGCCTTCTATAGAGCCATTTATGTAATCGAACTTGAACTGATGTTATGCAAGATACTTGAGTTTCCAACAGTTAGATGTCTCTGTCATCGGTTTATTTGCTTCCCCTAGCGGGTCGAGCTCTAACTAATGCATTGAAAAATGTGTATTTTCACAGTTGGCTAACCTTAGTTTTTGAAGATTTCTTTGTTCATGTACACTTCTGCTGGTTCCTTCTCCAATATCAATCAACCTATCCGAATTTAGTAAATAATAGAGGTCTGCATTATCTCTGATTTTTACCGGCGAGTACCGCTCGCCTCTCTGGCTCTCGGGAGTATGCGGCCGAGCGTCCTGTGCAGCCGGTTGCGGGCTACCGATCATCAGCGACTGGCCGAGTGCGCCAAGCGCTCGGTCGGTCGCCAGTAACCGGCGGATTCAGTGCTAGCCAGCCAGCCAGCGAGCTGCGCTTCGCCGGACTCGAGATCATAGGACACTACTTTGCATTAACCCTCACCTATTTCTTTTACAAATGTTTTTCGTTTTTTACTATCAGTTCTATAACCTAAATATTATAATTGAATACCGGTATGTTACATTTGAAGTGTGTTAATATGTTGCAGACTATTGGATTTTCGTCTTTGAGGTGATCATGTATTCCAACAATTGTAACGTTATGAACTGTAATGTCTTCATATAGTATTTTGTTCCGTTCGCTAGATAAACGGGGACTCAGTAATAGTGGGCTATGTGTAGCCTATCTCCAGACTCGGCCACATATACACTGTACTAATATCAAATGCAGGATCAAGAAGGAATGCAGGATTGTTTGTAAACAAATACTCATCAATTTTCTTTTTACAAGCGTTAATTTATAAACAAATTATGACCTGTAAATAAAATTACATGTGAATCATAACTATACAATTCGTTTTTCGTCATTCGTGCTGCCTGATGCTCAGGAGTCATTTGTGTTCCTGGAGCTACTGGTACAGCTGGCGGTTTACACTTCTTCCTGTGAAGTAAATTAAAGCGGAATCATACATTTATAGAGCTTGAGGAATGTTTCCTTTCTTGTGACTACGTGGTATGTTCAGAATACTTACGAAATGTTGATGGATCAATAAGAGATCATCCACCTTGTCTGATTCCAAGCACGACCTTCTGCTGGACAGCAGGTGACCGGCCTGGCTAAAATTTCTCTCGCTGGCAGCACTAGTGGCAGGAATGCAGAGAACTCTTCTGGCTACTACCGACAGCCTTGGAAATAACTCCGCATGCATTTTCCACCACTTCAAAATGTGTCCTTTGGCACAGCTACAGTCGGATTTGGAGAGCGAAAGGTACCTGTCGAGATCATTAGTAGTATTTGTGTGTCCATCTTCGTCGTCCTCATCCGAACTCCAGTCCAGCTTGGACTTTTTCATGGGAAGAACTTGGTCACTGTTTGCTTGAATGGGTTATAAAAATGAACAAAAACATCCGTAATGAATTCCTGTCACTGTCGAATTCCAGCATACGCGACTTGCTTTTCTTCTGCTGTGACTTTCGTCAAATGACGTCGTGATGGCCATAGAACCGTTGCAACGTAATGGACAGCACTTCTCTCTGATGAAGTATGCTGCTCTCGTTTTTATTTTCGTCATGCACTGAAAAGGATAAACAGTATATACATAATTAAATTCCGATAATTCAACAGGTTTATAAACGATCGTAACTTATAAAAATACTTCTTACTTCGTTGTCACTCTCTTCTGGTACACAATGATGTAACAGACGCATGTATCAAGGCAGCACACATTCCAGCGTTGTTATTTTTTCACTTTCCAAATCCAAACTCGCTTCTTTAAAGGGGGTTAAAAAGCGATAACTTCTCGTACGCACTCTTCATGGAGAGTTTTAAGGGTTTTGATTCTAGTAGATCTCGAATATCGTCAATTTGACTTAGGATGGAATTGAGCATTAACATTATACTGTTCCACCACGTTACAGCTTCTTGCTTCACAGAGTGCTGCAGACGCCCCCAGTGACCCGACCTCTTCAAATAGCCATCTATAGCTCTTGCTGATACCAAGCACGACAGGATTTCAGGAGCTTCGTCTTGTAAAAACGTCTCTTGAAATGTGTGACGAAGCGCAGTCATCAGGCAGTGATCAAAGCAAGGCAAACGGTCGTAAGATTCAAGTGCATTCTTCATATTAACTCCTTGGTCGGTGACAAAGTAACATTTTATTTTTTTATTTTTTGCTAGTTGCTTTACGTCGCACCGACACAGATAGGTCTTATGGCGACGATGGGACAGGGAATGGCTAGGAGTGGGAAGGAAGCGGCCGTGGCCTTAATTAAGGTACAGCCCCAGCATTTGCCTGATGTGAAAATGGGAAACCACGGAAAACCATTTTCAGGGCTGCCGATAGTGGGGTTCGAATCTACTATCTCCCGAATACTGGATACTGGCCGCACTTAAGCGACTGTAAAAGTAACATCTTGTAAGATCATTCTTGTTAATTACTAACTCAAGCAACCGCTCTTCGATTTTGTAACGAATGTTCTCTGCTGTCTTAGGTATGTCCGGAAATGAAATGAAATGTAATGGCGTATGGCTTTTAGTGCCGGGAGTGTCCGAGGACAAGTTCCGCTCGCCAGATGCAGGTCTTTTTGATTTGATTCCCGTAGGCGACCTGCGCGTCATGATGAGGATGAAATGATGATGAAACGACACATATACCCAGCCCCCGTGTCAGCGAAATTAACCAATTAAGGTTAAAATTCCCGACCCTGCCGGGAATCGAACCCGGGACCCCTGTGGCCAAAGGCCAGCATGCTAACCATTTAGCCATGGAGCCGGCGGTATGTCCGGAAACTCAGTTGTTAGCAAAACAAGCGTTTCTAGCTGCCAATCATCGTTAACATAATGCGATATCACAGTTAAAAGATTTCTCTTCTTGTAGTTATCAGACCACAGATCAGCATCTAAAGCGCACATTTTGTTCTTTAGGGCACATATTAGCTTGGACACCATTGTCGCCCGTATTTTGTCGGCCTTTTCTTTAACATGCCGTGATACAGTGGTAGGGTGCGGAAGAACATCTTCTACATTGACTTTGCCATAAGTCGGGCCAACATTGATGAGCTCCTGCGAATAGTTCTTGAAACCAATCTTGCTGCAAGTATTTAACGGTAGAAAATCTATTCCACTCATATCGACCAACTTATCAACACCAACTTTCTTTACGCTGCTTGGTACTGCACGTGTCCGGTGGAATTCTGATCCGCAGTTACTTTTGCAGCGCCGAATCATACCTGTTGTGCTTGGCTGGTAAGAAAGTACAGTATCATATGTGGTACACTGCACGAACCCAGAAGAAGCCTGCGTGACAGGATCCACTACAAGTGCAAACGATTTCCAAGCTTCACTCTTCGCCTCCTCTTCCGACATATCTTTCTTCTTCAGGACTAACGAGCCGCTCTTAATTCTCTCCAGAATACTTCTCTTCGTTTCTTGAATGCAGCGTTTACGACCTATACTTGGTTGATCCATAACGCTGTCTGCACTGCTCAAAGCCCAGTCACCAACTGATTTTACACACGATTTCGGATGCAAATCCGTACCGTTGAGCGCGCGGCGGGTTTACTGTCACCGGCCGGGATTATGATTTCGCTCGAGCGCCCGGCAGTGCTCGACACTTCCACTGATCACCGAGAGGTGAAAGACGACCGGCCACATGGTCCATTAGAGGGCCACAGCCTTATCGCAGCGTGGGCTTTTCCCAGTCGTCGAGCAGCGGCACGAAATGGGCAATGCTCGAGCGGTTGTTTTCTTCCAAATGCAGAGCTCTAGTAAATAACTTATTTTCTCTAGACAGTTAAAATCGGCGGTGTATACAAGCATTCAGCCTATCAGCAAAGTGTTCTGGAATATTCTTTTCATACTATGAAAGCTGGGCTCTTTAGGGCCGTATTGTCTTCTTCTTGCTCCAGTTTATTGAGTTTGGCTTGAACTAAGGGAGCAGAGGTCGCGGGCGGAGTTCGAAAGGCCCAGAAAAGCAATGTAATGGCAGAATTTTCATAAACATGTGATAGCTCCTACATATAACTTGAGGGGAAGGTTTCAACCTCTTTTATTTGATGTAAATTTCTAAATCTGGTGGTTTCAATGTAGAATTTTCGGCCAGTCTGAGGACTCTGTTTTCTTCCCTACTGGGAAATATGTAATATAAGGGAAAAATGAGTGATTATCCTCTGTTGATTCCTACTCAACTTGGTATAGGGTGACTAAAGTTTCTAAACCTCTAAAATTCTTAACTCTCTTTTGGTATTTCATGTTTCTCCTTTAGTCACCCCGGTGTAGAATAGGCTTAGCTTTTGTATCTTAAGGCCTTAAGCCCACTTAGGATTTCAGATATTTCTAGAAGGAGTGAAAGTTTTCGCCTCTTTTGCATTTTGTTTATGGCCGATTACAAACAAACTTTTCTTTTACATCAAGGCCATTTAGTATGGGCAAGAATGCCACTGTAAATCTATTGTGGTGTGTAGAATTGAGTCTGGTGTTATAAACTGTTGGGGCTACCTCGCGTATTTTAAAATTATAGGCAACCGAGTGGTTGGAAATGCTCTATTAGAAACTGATGTCTCTGAGAGGCTGGTCGATGATATAATAGGAGCGCAGACTACCCTGTTGTGTGAAAGATAGGAGCAAACTTGGTACCTGCCAAGAGCAATTCAGCTCTTTTCTGTCTAATTAGCATTTGTATTTCTCTCAAGTTTCTTACCTGTTGTTGGATCTGACGAGCTCAAATTGTTATTGTTCTTTCAGATTTTCAATTTATCAATTTTAAATTAGAAAAAAGAAGGAAATGAAATTTCAAAATTTGTTGTGTTAAGTTAAGCTCTGTCCACCTCTGTGGTATAGTGGTTAGCGTGATAAGCTGCCACCCTCGGAGGCTCGGATTCGATTCCCGGTTCTGCCACGAAATTTGAAAGAAATGGATGAAGGCTGGAACGGGGTCCACTCAGCCTCAGGAGGTCAACTAAGTAGAGGTGGGTTCGATTCCTACCCCAGCCATCCTCGAAGTGGTTTTTCGTGGTTTCCCACTTCTCCTCCAGGCATATGCCGGTATGGTACTGCACCGTTTGGTTTATTAATGTTCCCGCGGTGACTTCCTCTATTGTGCCGCGTTGGAGCATTAATTAAATATACACCTGTTTAAACATTGCTCCGGCTACGAAATTCATAACATAGGGTCAAGAATCATACCTAGATTTTGTATTATATCATTTATGGATAATTAACATGAAAATGGGGATATCATGTATGAACACGAGCAATAACAATAAGGTGCATTTTCGTTTCTCAGGGTAAATTACTTCCATTATATTCCCATATACTCTAGATAAGTCGTAGGTTCCGTTGAAGAGTAGCTATATGTTCAATCAGTCATTCAGTTCCCTTACATTTAGGTAATTGCCTGATCAACGCTTAGTATTCGGCATAAACAAATTCAATTGATCCATATATTATCTTATTACTACGTATTATAAGTTACTTTAAGAATAGAAACGCAATAGTAATACTATATCTAGTTTATTAGCATGCTAATATATTATAAAGTGGAATATCAATGCATCTATCGGCAATAAAGAAAAGAAAGTCGTACGAAATCACAAAATCATTCTTAAATTCTTGATTTCTGAGATAAACATAGTTGAAAATCTTTAAATTACCATTATATTTGTTTACATTTACGTTAACCTTCAATAATATTTCATATTTTCAGTATTTAAGTTGATTTATGGGGAAAGGTAGGGACCAAAACTTTATTCATCAAGGGGGAGTGGAATATCTTCCTGTTATTACTGTTTGGGACTGTCTTTGGGGCATCATTTGGGTTTTCATCTTTCCTTTTGGTCTATTTGTCTGAATTTATTTGGATACTTGTTTGGATTCTCACTTCTGACTCATCACGTCACGAGATAAGTACTACTTTGTATAAATCTGGGTTCAAAAACACCAATATAGTTATTAACATTCCTATCATAGCCAAATTGAGTAAATTAAAACTGTACACCATCATATGTACATAATAACCAAATATCTTTACTACAGAGTGCCATAGATATAGTAGTAAATCAGTCTAACCTGCGAAAAATCGTGCCATGTTAATTCCTTATCATATGCCAATGTATTTACTTATATTCTAAAATAACTCTTCGCTGTGCCAAGATTTTGTCAAAGAAAACTGTTCTTCATATTAGCGTTGACGCGCTGAACTTCAAATATATATATATGCGAGACTCCATTTTATTCTTGTATATTTATATTACGTAAAGCATAATAAACAAGTAACCTATCAATACCTTCAGCTTGAAAGTCACTACGAAACATATTATGTTTGGCTCAAGTCATACACTCAACTTAACATGGCCTGAATCCTTCACTTGCAGTGCTAATTCTAATATAAATATTATATGTAACACAGGAACTCGCAATTCAATCGGCTATCCCTTACTCATACGACGAACAGAAAACGTATCTCCTCATACTAACAACATCTTACCATACTACTATTCCATTTCTTTTATATACCTCCATATTTAAAAAAACATATTCATTTAACTCCATTTAAAGAACCTCTGTGTTACGGTAGAAATACTTAATAGCCTGAATATTCTTTCACACACTGCAACTCCGTAATATTTCAACATTTCCTTACAATACAATTATCATACTGGCCATGTCTGCAACTCATATTGACCTCAAATATTAGGTTACGTCTCGTATCTCGCACGTCTATAACCACAACTGGTTTAACGTTTCACGGTCTGTTCGTATAGATTGGCACTAAACATGCACATATGCTCATTCTGATCTTGTTTCCATTAACCTAAAATTCCCATATGTTCAGTTTGGACACCCCTTAGGGGGGTGCCGGTTGCGGTGCCAGTACCGGTGCGCTATGCCGCGCTCCTCACCTGGCCTGTTGTAGAAAATAAGTATAAAAAGAATAAAATATATTTGGGTGATAATAATAATAATAATGATAATAATAAAATGGTGGAAATTTTTACTGTAAAGTGGGTGCTGTTGAGTGGTATTATGGTGAAATTCAACCTTATTCTTTGCGTGCCATGGCTGGATGTTGAATAAAATGTCTAAATTGGTCTTTGAGCCCGCGGCAAGGGTAAAATTTGGATGGTCACCCATCCAAACCTTGACCACGCCCGGTGTTGCTTGGTTGACCGGGCCTTGCCAGCTGGATTGTCCTCAGGAATATATTTATATTCCTGTGTATCTGTTGTGTTTGATACCTTGAATTTAGAAAAGTACAGCATTTGTGGTTGCAGCTATTAATGAATACCCGCCTCGGCGTCGGTGATGTTTCCAGTGCTTTTGAGGTTGTTCGTGCTAAATTTTGGTTTTGATATTTGCTGGTGGAGGATGTGCTGAGATAGTTTTATGAGGAAGTGAGATCATTTCGGGATTCTTGCTCTGGGCTTGGTGGGGGCGGTTGCTTGTTGGGGGCGGTTATTGGGGGGTGGGATGGTCTTGCGGCGTTGGTATTGGTGGTGGTCTGGGTTGGGTAGACAGTAAGTTGAGTAGGAGGAGCTGTATTAGTGTGGCTGTGTCTGGGATTAGTGTATTGTGGTAGGGAGTCGAAGGTCCTGGGTTCGGTTGCGTGGGTGGTTGGATAGGTAGGCTGAGCAGTGGTGGTGGTTGTGTGCGTGTCTGTAGGTGTCTGGATTGTCTGTAGTGTGCTTTAATTGCGCTCTTGATGAACGGGCAGCCAGGGAATGAGGCGGCATGACTACCTTGGCAGTTGGCACACCTCGCCTGGGTCTTTGGCACCTTACAATCTGTGTGGCGGTGAGAACCGCCACACCTATTGCAGCGGGTAGCTTTAGAGCAGGAACTGGCTACGTGGTTTAGTTCCAGGCAATTAAAGCACTGCGTGATGAGGGTTGTGCGTGATAGAGTCTGGGTTCTGTGCTGGGGTGGTGTAGGGTGAGCAGGTTTTTTACGCCTGCTCTTTGTTTGCGTTTGAGTGTCGGTGAGTGTTGGTGGTGGGTTGGTCTGGGTGTCTGTGGATTGGGTAGGTGGTGGGACGGTGTCTGTGGATTGGGTAGGTGGTGGGACGGGTGGTGATGGAGTGTGTACAGTTGGTATTGGGTCTGTAAGTGTGCTGGTGTCTTGTGTTTCTGGGTATGGTGGAGGCTTGTAGGTGGGGTCTGAGGTGAGGTGGAGGGGGTTGATCAGGATAGGTTTTGGGAGTCCTGCTTGCTGGATGACTTCAATAATGGCTGGTGTGAATTTGTTCTTGATCGGGGTGATTAGGAGTAGGCTATTATGGGTTTCCTCTGCAACGGCGATGAGATTTTCCAGGATGGGTCTGATGGACTGAATAACGGTTTTTCTGGTAAGTGGGATAGGGCCGGATGTCTGTAGAGGGATGATGAGGACGTCACATTTCTCTGATGTAGGGAAAGGTGAGTCGAAACGGACATAATGGAAGGGGGGTTTCATAGTCTTCTTCTTCTTCTTCTTCGGAGATGGGTGTGGGTGACTTCCAGGACCAGTTACTGTAATCAAAGGAATCGGTGCTCATGATGGAAACGGGAAGGGCCGGGGTTCTGGCTACTCAATCCACCAGAATTATCCCGGCGCGGGTTAGGTACTGTGGCTTGGTTGTCAGGGGTGCGGTAAAGCACTGGAAACGGTCAAACTCTATTCGAGGACCGGCGTCTTACTTGGCGTACTCAGTGGGCACCAGTCGTGTCAGGTATAGTTTTAGATTGGATTACGCCAAGACAAGACACGAACTAATGACCACACTGAGTACTAGACAAATTGCTCGTGGGCCCGCACAAGATTTGGCAGGCTGTTGGCTGGTATTGGTTGGCAGTCGTGGTGCTGCTCTCTGATTGGCTGGCAGTCAGTGCGGGAGCTTGGCGAGAGGTTTGGCGGCTGCGAGTTCGCTAGTACAGGGTGCTGGCTCGCTTGGTCCTTGGCTCTCTTGCGGTGTGCTCGCTCTGAGCGCTTGGCTGGGAATGTCGAATGAATGTGTGTTGTCGAATGTTTTAACCTAAAATTATCTCATAAGCACCATAGTTATACTGCACAAAATGGCACATATCATCGGTTAATAATTGGCATTTATACTCTAGTATCCGTTCATTGGCACTAAATCTCTTACTTTTAGCACTCCTGCACTCATACGAAATATTTTTCATCAACTAATTTCAAATTCAATACGATGCAACTCATAATACTTATCTCGTAACGGGATTTTGCTGCTGGATTTCTCCTGGTCTAGGACATCTTGGAACAGGCAGCCCTTGCAGTCCAAATATTACGTCATCTGCGGCTCCGGCTGGGAATCTTGGCTTGAGCTATTTTCATCTTGAGCGATCAATCCATCTGTTTAGGCTGACTCCATCTTGTCACCAGTTCTCATGAAATGACAAAACAACAAATACATAGTAGAATGCATATTTCACTGGTGAATAGTAGGTTATTCAATACGTATTAATTGCCTTGTGATTCTCGTATTGGTCGTAAATATCTTTCTTAATTTGATAATTTCTTTAACTCGGCCTACTTTTCGTTAATTCTTTAGCCTAAACAGATATTGTTTCCCACTTGTAAACAATAAATTATGTCTTCCTTCGCATAAATTGGCCGCTATAATATTGATTTCGGCAATGTTCGACTCGGCTGTAGTCTCTTTTTGCTTCTGTATTTAGCTGTTGCAATAATAAATATCCTTCTTCAAATCTTCGTTTTTCCTGCCGATATTTTGCAGTTAAAGTCTTCAACGATGTCTGTATATTATTACTTTAATATTTAATGTTGCGCTAATCTTTTCCTTCTCCTTCAGTAGGTTGTGCTGATCCTCTTAAACTCGTAACTTTTCTCAAGGTTGTCAAGAATCGGTTCCATTCAAATTTTTTTTAATGGTCCATCATTATTTAATCTTGAGACTCTTTTCTTTGCGACCGGTCGATATCGATTTACAATATCTCTATTCTGTGCATTTGCACATTGCCTGAGGCTATTGTACGCCATATTTGTCCACTGTTTCCATGACATTTACGGTCGCTAATGTAACGTAATGGTACAGTACCTAACTTAAGGCCACTGCCGCTTCCTTCCCTCTTCCTTGTCTATCCCACCCAATCTCCCGATCACCCTACAAGGCCCCTGTTCAGTTTAGCAGGTGAGGTCGTGGGCGAGGTACTGGTCCTCCACCCCAGTTTCATCCCCGACCCAAAGTATCACGTTCCAGGATACTGCCCTTTAGACGGTAGAGGTGGGATCCCTCGCCGAGTCGGAGGAAAAAACCGACCCTGGAGGGTAAACAGATTAAGAAAAAGAAGTTAAGCTCTAGTTAATTCCTTGTCCACACACTCGACCCAGCCACTTCTTACACCTCCATGATCCACGATATTTCCTTAATAATAATAATAATAATAATAATAATAATAATAATAATAATAATAATAATAATAATAATAATAATAATAATAATAATAATAGTAATAATAATAATACTGGACTATCAATTGTTTTACGGTCTTCCTATCCATCAGAAGCCGGCCCAGTGGTGTAGGGGTAGCGTGCCTGCCTCTTACCCGGAAGCCCCGGGTTCGATTCCCATCCATGTCAGGGATTTTTACCTGGACCTGAGGGCTGGTTAAAGGTCCACTCAGCCTACGTGATTAGAATTGAGGAGCTATCTGACGGTGAGATAGCGGCCCCGGTCTAGAAAGCGAAGAATAACGGCCAAGAGGATTCGTGGTGCTGACCACGCGACACCTCGTAATCTGCAGGCCTTCGGGCTGAACAGCTATCGCTTGGTAGGCCAAGGCCCTTCACGGGCTGTAGTGCCATGTTGTTTATCCATCAGAATGAAGTTGCGGTACTTGAAGACAAGGAATTGTTCAGTGTTGAAAAATATCTACTACTATTACTACTACTAAAGTAATAATGTATTTAACGGGCCTTGAGCCAGTCTCGTGGTGTAAACTTAACGTGCCTGCCTCTTTTCCGGATACACCGTCCTTGATACCCGGCTAGTGCAAGGATCTTAATAGTGGACTGAGGCTGGAATTGGGTTCAACTTTCCTTTTACTGTTACGAGTTTTAACTCTTTTAAATATCAGTTTAATTTTCAGGTAAAACATATCTGAGAGAAATTTAATGTCGGAAAAGGATTCTAAATGAACAGCAGCTTAAAATATATTTGTACAGGATGGGCAAAATAAAACTGATCCGGACATTATTTACAATAGGACGGACGCGGGATTGACCCTTCTTAATGAACACCATAGAAGATCCGAGAAAGGGCCTCATCTGAAGAAATGAGAAACTGAGGATCCGATACCCTGACCCCGCTTCACTCAGGAACCACTGGCAGAACTCATCACGCGAAGGTTATTCTGGACCCATTGATGCAGTCTGACTCGTTGGTTGATTGGTCAGCGTACTGGCCTTCGGTTCAGAATGTCCCGGGTTCGATTCCCTGCCGAGTCGGGGATTTTAACCTTCATTGGTTAATTCCAATGGCCCGGAGGCTGGGTGTTTGTGCTGTACCCAACATGCCTGCAACTCACACATCACATATAACACTATCCTCCACCACAATAACACGCAGTTACCTACACATGGCAGATGCCGCCCACCCTCATCGGAGGGTCTGCCTTACAAGGGCTGCACTCGGCTAGAAATAGCCACACGAAATTAATTAATTAACGCATGCGCAGCAGTAAATTTATAAGGATTAGAGCTGCAGGTCCTTTCTTTATAATGTTTCGAAACGACGATCTCTAATTCCCAACTGCACAAATAAACGGCGTCAAGATTTCGATGGACTTCGTTCCAGACTTTCCTTCTCCCAAGCAATGGTTTCTGGTATTCAAACTCTTTTCGGAGAGTTACAGTATTTATCTGCTACAGAACTCGTGTCACGCCATTTTGCCATTATGTTTTGCACTGCAGGCTTTACTGGAGGTTTTGCTAAAACACTTCAAGTTTTAAATTCTTGCGTAAATAGTTCCACACAGGTTTTCCACGAATCGTGATTGCAATAACACTCAACAATGAACACGCACTGTTCACTGGTTACTAAACACGACTGCTCCTCTTCTCACTCACTCACTCACTCACTCACTCACTCACTCACTCACTCACTCACACGTAATGAGACAGCGACGTAATTAGGAGATGCGGGCGATGTGCACGAGCAGACATGTGACAGCGACCAACAGGAGCATTGAAATCATGGTTTCCAGCATTTCCTGTGATGAGCAGTTCTCCTGTTCATTAACAAAGGCCAATTGCCCTTCAGTTTTATAAATATTTTCTGGGCTAGATTTATTTTACCCACCCTGTACCTTGTCTATTGTTAGGAATGGTTTGTAATCAAGGATATCACTGGCTAACACTTCACCAGTTTATATGGGATACAACGATTACAGATTATCATTACACTTTGCTTTACGTTGAACCCATGACCTTGTGGCCCAAGGGTTCAACGTCACATCGACACAGGTAGGTCTTACGGTGACGATGGTGTAGGAAAGGGGCAGGAGTGGGAATGAAGTGGCCGTAGTCTTAATTGTGGTACAGCCTCAGCATTTGTCTGGAGAGAAAATGTGAAAACACGGAAAACCACCTTCAGGGCTGCCCACAGTGGGTTCGAATCAACTATCCCCCGAATGCAAGCTCACAGCTCCGCGCCCATAACCGTACGGCTAACTCGCTTGGCGGTCTAGCGTTAGGTTCATACACTCTCTGTTATTCGTATTTTACTTATTAATTTTACAGTAGATTTCAACTGTGCTGCATTTTACATTGACGACACACAAATGTGGATTAGCATTTTTTAATTTTCATAAAACACTGATGATGGATTTTAGTGTCTGAAAACCGGTTATAAGCTAAACATTCCTTCGCAGTTACAACTGTTTAATTTTAATGATAATGAAATTAATTATTTACTGTAACGTAAATCTTTTATCGTACACAGACTAGTTCGATCCAGCTGTCCGCGCTACTCTATCCTGAGCCAGAAAGAAGGTGTAGTTTTCTGGGTGGCTCGCCTCCCCCTTCAGGGTTGGGAATTAAAGCTATCCTAAGCTAAACTTTTCATTTCTATATAAGTACTGCGTTCTACACCTAATCAGTCATGTTCATGCATTGATATTACACATATTATGTTTAATTGATTCACACTGCCTTTGCACGTCAATAGTGTTAAACCTTGGGTTTAATATCCTTAATTTCTGAATCCAGTGTATTAGCGAAGTTATCTCGTCCTTACCTTTAGAATTTCACTTCCTTTTAATCTAAGTAAGATAGCTATTTTTGTTTAAAATTCTGAACATTGTAATCAGGTAGAGTAGCTAAAAGAAATACACAGACTCTAATTACACTGTAGGCTCGGCCAGAAGCAGCATTACAAGTACATTACAGTACATCGTATGGCGGAGAATGGGCCATTCACGTCTCGGAGCATATGTGCTTAGCCTGGAGATACGACCAGGGTTAACCGAGCTTTAGTCTGGGGCGAAACAACAACAGTACACTGGGTGACCTCAATTCAGCCGCTCGTTTCAATGTGGTACACATGAATGCTAAAATAATTTCAGCATTTTATAAACACCACAACACAAACAGACCTGTTAATGAAAGTATCAATGGGATAATAGAAATAAATGCTACTCATGAATTTCAATTAAAATGATAGATAAATTATGTGAGTGTGTGAAACCATTATTTATGAAAGGATAATAGGCTATTTGATTGTCGGGCCAGCCCCGTTTAGTTGGTTAGAGTCCATGACTATTATCCCGAGCCGCCGGGATGGATTCCCGACCCATCCAAGCATTTAAATCCTGGACTGAGGACAGGAAGGGAATTCACCCAACCTTGTGAGATCAATAGAAGGGTTGAGCGATATGAAAGGCAGATGCAGAATATATGGTCGTGACGACCAATGTGTAGCTGAGAACAGAACAGTTGCTCCTATGCTTGCAATGGGTAGTGCGAGTGCAGCGCTCCATACGGTGTTCTCCGGTAGTAAACTGTTGCTTATGAACCAATCATTGCTCCGGAGGGCGAGCAAATTTTCAGAGGAATATTCAGACTATACAGGGACAAGTATCAGCGATTGGTATCGGAGTAACCAAGATTTAAAAGCAGATGCAGAATATGAAAGCGGGAGTAAACCTATCAATCAGCAACAACAATGAAGAGGTGGTGTCGGTGATTATTGTTTTAAGAGGAAGTACAATTAGGCAACCATCCTCTATATAACACTAATCAAAGAGAAAACATGGAAGGGATCTGAAACTTTGAAAAATGAAGGTATCGGCCAAAGAAAGACAAGGACCACGAAGGGCGTGAAAATGAAAGGCTCCCTAGGCCTCGGGAACCTAATACCGTTGGGGTTGCAAAAGAACAAGTGTTGGCCAAGGAGGTCGAACAGAATAGATGAAAGTGAGGAGCCTGGCACAAGTAAGTGAAAGAAATATCTGGACTGAGGTAAGGGCCCAATAGTCGCCAAGCCAGCTTCAAAGTTCAGGGCCCATGAAACCCCTGTTAGTCGCCTTTTACGACAGGCAGGGGATACTGTGGATGTTATTCTACCACCCCCATCCACAGGGCAAACAATGAAGAACTTCAGAACAAATTAACATAGATCAAGTCAGAATTGGTAACGAGAATGAATAGCATGTTCACCCTAGTCAGTAACGGTAATGAAGGACTCAAGGGAGATATCGATGTTTTGAGAAGCGAGCTGAGAAGCTCAAAAGAGGAATGGAATGAAGAATTTAAGAAGGCAAATGAGGAAGCCGAACGGAGGAATAGGGATATTCACAACGGCTTCGATCTAGCCCGTGAACAAACCAGCCACAATTCCGACTTGGTTAATGAAGACGCAGAGAAGTACAAAGCGCAGATATCGAGCCAAATAGATGGAATGGGGGAAAACCTTAATTTGCTCAAGAGGGAGATCCGTAATACGAAAATTAGCAATGTAACGCTGAAGGCCGTAATCTCGAACGTAGGTGAACGTCAGGGAGAATTCCAGGAACAATTGCGGAGTCAATTAGTAGTAACGCCGAAGTTCAGACAAATGATAGTAATGATCACGGCGAGACAGGATTAACACATGTAGGAGGATAGTCCGCCTATTGATAAGATAATCAAAACTTACGAGGATCGTCCAAAAAAATATTCCTGAAATGTCTCCGAAGGGGTTCCTCACGGAGATAGAAAAGTATTTCCAAGAGTATTTCCGTGAAGCAAGATTTTTGTAAGAAAGCCTAATATTTTGGTTCACGCGTTCCTTTACGTATTTGAGGACTACGAAGGGTCCAAGACAGCATTTTTGGAGTAGTACAGGAAATTCTAAGACTTGAACTATATATAAGCGGTATTCATCGACTGGTCCGGAGATTCCATCCGTCTTCTCTCACCCTTCATTATCTCCCTCGAGAAGACGGGATAGAACGGTCCTATCCCAAACGAATGGGGTAGAATGTCAGCAAATTCACCGGGGAAAATGTCGCGATAGAAGAAAGAGAGGGGGTAGATGGGGAGCAGGATTTCCTCTTACATGTGCCCTGCTGAAATATGGAATGGTGAGAAATTATTGTTTCACAGCTGCTAGAGTAGGTGGGGGGCCGGGCGTGTTATCCCGGGGAAGGTGGCTCCTTTTCTCACCAGGAATGGATAAGAAGACCGGGCAGTAGTTATAGGCGTGGCCCTTGCATGTGGAATGGTTTTTCGCCCGTGTAAGGAGTCACAAACTAAGGTAGAGTATAGAGTTATTCATGCACTCATTCATTAATCCACCCATGCCTTTATCCATCGACTCGAATGCTCTCTCCTCAGTTGGTGGTTATCCGTGACTGGAACAGAAGTGATTGTTCATTCATGCATGCATGGCAGTTCAGTCATGAAATCATTCATTAATTAACTCATTCATGCATTCATGTAGCGATATGCATAGTGTCTGTTGAATATGGAGGAGAACGCTGTACAGACTTATGAAAAATAATAATAATTGTCTTCCTCGAGGATAAATATTCCTTTCTTCTCTCGCGCTAATCCATCATCGAGATCTCGGAAAGTTGTCTTCCTCCCTCGGATACCATCATTTTTCTCACTGACCGATTCTATCTGCCATTTTAGACGTCATCACGTTGATAGCTGGCTCCATTGTTCTGGTCGCCTTGACATTTTCTGTTGAGTAGTATTGTCAACCTATCGTAATAACTGACTCGGTTTGAACATTTGCTGCCGTTAGCAACCTCTGGATATCAGGCGGAAAGTGCTTTTCGGTCGTTCGAACTAACTCCAACTCTGATAGCGGTGAGTCAAATTCATCTGGCCTATGAAACTGGAGTGTGACATACCTTCAGAAATACTGTCTTTGTGGTTTTCTAACTGAAGTCAACATAGGTCATTACAATGACTTCAGTAGGAATGTCGCGATTAAAAGCAATGCTATCGTATGTCCCCTCTTCGCTGCTAATTTGGAATGAAATAATGTATAATACACTGACTGACAGAGCAAATGCAACACCAAGAAGGAGTAGTCAGAACTTTATGCCAATTGCAGGGTAGACTGACGTCACTGAGGTATGCTCATGATGTGAAATGCGCCGCTGTGCTGCGCACGTAGCGAACGATAAATGGGACACGGCGTTGGCGAATGGCCCACTTCGTACCGTGATTTCTCAGCTGACAGTCATTGTAGAACGTGTTGTCGTGTGCCACAGGACACGTGTATAGCTAAGAATGCCAGGCCGCCGTCAACGGAGGCATTTCCAGCAGACAGACGACTTTACGAGGGGTATGGTGATCGGGCTGAGAAGGGCAGGTTGGTCGCTTCGTCAAATCGCAGCCGATACCCATAGGGATGTGTCCACGGTGCAGCGCCTGTGGCGAAGATGGTTGGCGCAGGGACATGTGGCACGTGCGAGGGGTCCAGGCGCAGCCCGAGTGACGTTAGCACGCGAGGATCGGCGCATCCGCCGCCAAGCGGTGGCAGCCCCGCACGCCACGTCAACCGCCATTCTTCAGCTTGTGCAAGACACCCTGGCTGTTCCAATATCGACCAGAACAATTTCCCGTCGATTGGTTGAAGGAGGCCTGCACTCCCGGCGTCCGCTCAGAAGACTACCATTGACTCCACAGCATAGACGTGCACGCCTGGCATTGTGCCGGGCTAGAGCGACTTGGATGAGGGAATGGCGTAACGTCGTGTTCTCCGATGAGTCACGCTTCTGTTCTGTCAGTGATAGTCACCGCAGACGAGTGTGGCGTCGGCGTGGAGAAAGGTCAAATCCGGCAGTAACTGTGGAGCGCCCTACCGCTAGACAACGCGGCATCATGGTTTGGGGCGCTATTGCGTATGATTCCACGTCACCTCTAGTGCGTATTCAAGGCACGTTAAATGCCCACCGCTACGTGCAGCATGTGCTGCGGCCGGTGGCACTCCCGTACCTTCAGGGGCTGCCCAATGCTCTGTTTCAGCAGGATAATGCCCGCCCACACACTGCTCGCATCTCCCAACAGGCTCTACGAGGTGTACAGATGCTTCCGTGGCCAGCGTACTCTCCGGATCTCTCACCAATCGAACACGTGTGGGATCTCATTGGACGCCGTTTGCAAACTCTGCCCGAGCCTCGTACGGACGACCAACTGTGGCAAATGGTTGACAGAGAATGGAGAACCATCCCTCAGGAAACCATCCGCACTCTTATTGACTCTGTACCTCGACGTGTTTCTGCGTGCATCGCCGCTCGCGGTGGTCCTACATCCTACTGAGTCGATACCGTGCGCATTGTGTAACCTGCATATCGGTTTGAAATAAACATCAATTATTCGTCCGTGCCGTCTCTGTTTTTTTCCCCAACTTTCATCCCTTTCGAACCACTCCTTCTTGGTGTTGCATTTGCTCTGTCAGTCAGTGTAAATAAAAGTGAAGACAAAGAATCTTTTCTTAAGAAACGGCCCTTTTCAGGGAGTGAATAGCTGGAATACATACCAGTAGTATCCGAAAATGTACATATGAACCCGAAGAATGGCATGCTAAAGAAGAAAGTTATCTACTTCCCAGATATTTCCTGCCAATATTCAGGCAGGCTGTTATACTGGGCACGCAGCAGTAATTCCATCTATCGGAGCGTAAGAGACGTAGAACATCACAACAAACAATGGTCAATGTAATGTTACTGTTAAAGAATTTTATGAGCTTGCTACCACTCTTATCATAGTCGGTACGGTAAATCTGAATAAAACACAAATGATCGGAAATTGTATTCTCTGCCCCTGAACTACCATTTTATTCAATTTTTTATAGTTTAGACTGTAGTTTCTTATTCCCAGACTCTACATACTGATGTTCATTAAAATTGGTTCACCCATTTTCTCATGGCTCGGAGTTGATATGGACTTAGCAACAAAAATACAGATTAATGAATATTTCTGTTATCATTACCGGTACGGTAAAAATGTATAAGGCATAAATGATCGGAAATTTAATTTTATATAAATTTAGTTACGTAGTATTTATCGATAGGAATACTAATAATATAAATATTTGAGAATTAAAATTTAGGCCTTCCCCTATGCTACCGTTTCACTTAGCGTGAATAAAATAATTTATAGCCTAAATTTTAGTGGCTCATTCCCCGACTTTACATAATTTTCCTTGAGTTATCTTCAGCCGTTTTCTAGTGATGCGCGTACAGACAGACAGACAGACAGACAGACAGACAGACAGACAGACAGACAGACAGACAGACAGACAGACAGACAGACAGACAGACAGACAGACAGACAGACAGACAGACAGACAGACAGACAGACAGACAGACAGACAGACAGACAGACAGACAGACAGACAGACATGACGGAAAATTTAAAAAAGTGCATTTCCTTGTTACTGTGCAGACGTCCGATACAGAAATACTATTCATTTTAAATTCTGTGCAATGCACAGAGAAAACTCTTACTTTATATACCAAGATGGGAACTTTTTGTTCGAATCGTAGTTAGTAAACACAACGTTTCTGTACATTGCCATCCCACGGCGTGAGTAAAGATGCATCCGGTCATGTCGATGAGCCATCACCCCTTTTGAGGTGAGTATCATATACCCTACCCCCGAGCAAAGACGGCATGAAAACAAAATATTCCTCTTACGGGTGCAGTACATGTCTCTTCATCTACATAAAACACGTCTTAGTACGAACCATCATAGCAACATGTAATAATGTACACAGAATTATCGTCGGGAAGGGCATCCGGCCGTAAACTGGGCCAAATTCGAGTGAAGTACCAACCCAAGAAGTTGGGATATAGTGTAGGGAGGGGAATACAATTATTATTATTATTATTCATAATAATAAAATTATGCTTTTCATGCACAATTCGGTCCTTACGTTGTCTTGCACAGAGTGTTGATCGCCAGATTTATTGTATTTTAATTATAGTTCTTTCCAGCAACACTAGATCCGACCGCGGCCTGAAGCTCTCTTTTTTCGTTCATTTTGTGGTTTGGGGGTTACTAAATGATGAACGAACACCTGTATCTAAAGTTATATACTAATCAAGGCCATCCGGTAAGGAATAAGGAACACATCCCTTTATTTATAAGCCAATATACAGGTGGAATTAATTAGGTGGAATACGTGTTGGATTCTCTTTCTCTTTATTCTACGTGTCAGTTACCCTGTTGCAAACCGATTGTATCCATTCCACCAAAGAGCGAAACACGAGTTTGAATTAAATGAGAGTGTTGAACTCTCACCAATGAATGAAATTCCGTATTTGCCAGGCGTTGAAAATTCAGTAAATGGCATTCCTGAGCACAGGTAGTCTGCACACCTCTCTATCAAACACAAGTGAAAGAATTTCACCATCTGTTTTATGACACTGCTAAATTTGGGATGGATCGATATATTACTTCTTTCTATCTACTACACTTTTAATTACTTTTTGACCTCTCATTTACAGTCAATTCGTATGTGATTACGTTTCTCTTTTCTGCATTTCCAAATCTTCAGTTTATTTTGTAATTTTCCTTTCCTCTCTTTGTTGCCCCGTTTACTTCTTTTCCAGATTCAAAACAATGTTACTCTGTCTATTTCTATATTGGTATTCTATTCCTTTAACTTTTTCCGTTTCCTTTCAATTTCATATTTAATGTTTAAGTTTTATTTCACCCCAGTGCTTATTGTCTGACACAGTGGTCAGCCGGTTCAAGTCCCGTTGGTGGAAAACAATTTCGCCATCAGAATATTGCGGCAAGGTAGGAGAGGTGTTGGTGGTTATGATTATTGTTTTAAGAGGAAGTAAAATTAGGCAATCATCCTATATATAACACTAATCAGAAAGAAAGTATGGAGGAATCCGACACTTCGAAAAATGAAGGTATCGGCCAAAGCAAGACAAGGGCCACGATGTGCGTCAAAATGAAAGACACCCTAGGCCTCGAGTGCTTTAAAACCGTCGGGGTCGGAAAATAACAGGAGTTGACCAAGGGAGATCGGATAAGATAGATGAAAGAGAGGAGCCTAGTACAAGTAAGTGTAAGCAATTTCAGGGCTCAGCTATGGGCCCCGTGTTCGCCAATCCACGCTCCCCCTAGTTGAGAACCCCTGGGGCCCCATTTAGTCGCCTCTTAGGACAGGAAGGGGATACCGTGGGTGTTATTCTACCACCTCCACCCAGAGGGGGTAATGGAGTGGTGCTGATAAACAAGATCTGATCCCTAGATTGCGTGCCAAAAGTCAGGATTCAATTCCAAACTTCCCCGAAGTGATCAACTGGAGTATAGCCTGTGACGCTGATCATGATGATTCGTCCGTCGAATGAAGACGTTTAGCTTTGGGCGGACCCCTTGGTGTTATTTGACAAACTGAGCTCGATAGCTGCAGTCGCTTAAGTGCGGCCAGTATCCAGTATTCGGGAGATAGTGGATTCGAACCCCACTGTTCGCAGCCCCGAAGATGGTTGTCCATGGTTTCCCATTATCATACCAGGCTGTACGTTCATTAAAGCCACAGCCGCTTCCTTACCATTCTTAGTCTTTTCCTATCCCATTGTCGCCGAAAGACCCATCTGTGTCAATGCGACTTAAATCAACTTGTAAAAAGAGAATGTTATTTGACAAGAGTAGGCAATGTGCCGACACCGGAGTTCGCCCTCTCCCTATCTCATTATCATCACCCAAGATCCAGACGCGCGTGTTACCCATGAGGTGTCAAATAGAAAGACCTGCACCAGGCGAGCCAAACATGTCCTCGGACAATACCGGGATAAAAGCCATACGATAGCACTAGATCGGGTCACCTTTATTGGTATCTGAAGGAACTCGACACGTTAGCGAACTTGCTAGGGAACTGTTTGGATAGGAACACAACCGGTTGCAATAACATTTAGTAGTACATAATAAACTAAGCCATGATACGCCTAGAATAAAAAATCACGATGTCCATCGAAGGAAAAATGTAAGAGGAATTTTTTTGTGTAACTTTGCATGACGAATTCAACGTTGACATTATTTTTCCTCAAGCTGCTTGATTCTTTTCAAAATACTGGACGTAAATTTGTGTTAGCTTCAATATCTGCTAGATACAAATGAATTTTCACCATGGTCAGTTTCAAAAACTGCGAAGTCCATTTCAGCTGATCAGTTGTAGAATTATATACCCCAGCATTTGTCTGCTACAGTGTGCTGTCCAGATCACGAGCGTCAAAATTGTGATCCTAATGAAAATAAAATAGACTTTGTGCTGGTGGATTTGCACAAAAAAAATACAACACTGATTGGATCGGGGAATTTAATCACTTCTGACAAATCATCTGGTTTGGGGACTGGGTATTTCTGATTTCCCAACACTATCATCTTCATATTCAGACAGCACAATACACTACCAATCCCCACATAAACACGCAACAGTAATTAAATCCCTCCTTACACTGTTGGCGTTAGGAAAACCATCCGGCCGTAAAACAGGGCCGAATTCATATGTGTGACGCAGTTCGCACCCGTGACCACACAACTGAGGGAAAAGCGGTAAAATACTACTACTAATACTACTACTACTACTACTACTACTACTACTAATACTACTACTACTACTAATAATAATAATAATAACTGATATGGGGATTTTTTTGCTATTGGCTTTACGTCGCACTGACACAGATAGATCTTATGGCGACCTGGAGACATTGGAAGGTATCAAATATACTTCATTATGATTAGGCAGAGATTCAGAAACCAGGTGTTCAACTGCAAAACTGTCCTATGAGCAGACGTGGACTCTGACCACAACTTGTTGGTCATGAAATACCATCCGAAGTTGAAGACAATGAAGAAATGAAGGAATTTAAGGAGATGGGATCTAGACAAATTGAAAAAACAGAGTGTGAAGGATTGTTTCAAGGAACATGTTGCACAAGGACTAAATGAAAAGGCTGAAGGAAACACAATAGTGGAAGTGTGGATAGTCATGAAAAATGAAGTCATTAGGGCTGCTGAAGAAATGTTAGGAAGGATGAAAAGAACAACTAAGAATCAGTGGATAACTCAGGAGATATTGGACCTGTTTGATGAAAGACAAAAATACAAGAATGCTAGAAATGAAGAGGGCAGAAAAGAATACAGAAGATTAAAGAATGAAGTGGATTGAAATGCAAGATAGCCAACGAAGAACTGCTGAAGGAGAAGTGCAAGGATTTTGAAGGTTGTATGGTCCGAAGAAAGGTAGACACTACTTACAGTAAAATCAAGGAAACTTTTGGAGAAAAGAAGTCTAAGTGTTTGAATATTAAGAGCTCAGATGGAAAATCACTTCTAGGGAAGGAAAATTAAGCAGAAAGGTGGCAGGAACATGTCCAACAGTTGTATCACTGTAAAGGCATAGCTGATATGGTTCTGGAACAAGAAGAGGCTGTGAACCGCGCAGCCAATAATAGTAACAATAATATTTCTATATTGAGAAAATTATAAATTTTCGTAGATGTTACGTTCACCTATGGCAAGTAAATATACTTCTTCAAACTCATGTAACTGCGTAGAGTGCGGAATTGATCTTTCTCTTTCTATTCTTGTACCTATTCAATTTCTTGCAAACTTTGCTTCTTGCTAACTTTTGATTCGAACTCTCCTTCACTCTATTCAGTTCGCTCATAGCAATACAGATACATACTAACGAGCCTGTCCCACTTGACCGAAGTAAACCTGTACAGTAGCGCCGTTCCAACTTTACATGCACCCCGTACAGTATATTGAAAACTTGATGGTCACTGTTATTGCTCTCTCGTTATAGTGTAATTCAAAAGTTAGATTGACTTGTATCCCAGATTTTATAGGCTAGTGGTCTTAATTCGCACCAACACATCGAAGGTTTTCGGGGAGTCAGGGATAGGAAAGGGATAGGCTTGGAAAGATAGGGGCCATGGCATTAATTAAGGTACAGCCTCAGAATTTGTTTGGTGTGAAAACCATTTTAAGGGCTATCGACGGCGGGATTCGAACCCACCATATCCCGAATGCAAGTTCGTCTGGGATTTCAGAAGTAGTGCAGGCAGAAGAGTTACTCCTTCTGCTATTCTTAGTTTTCTGTGCCAGCTAACTCCAAGTAAATGAAAGCAAGGTAGGCTGTTTACTTGGTTGACGTTGTACTTTATTGGTTGGACCACGTTTCCCAGGTTGTATTTAACTCGAGCGCACGTACGTTAATATTGCTCGCGGTATGAATTGGTTAAAGCCCATGAAGCAGTCTTTATAAGGACCAAGAAGTCGAATACAAGGCTGATTTACATACGACCTGGTTCAAGATAATATATAGGTCTTTTCCAATTTCGTATAAAATTTTCACAAAACATTAGAAATTATTTCTTAAGAAGAGACAATTATTCCTACCCAATCTCTTCTTCTATCCAGTCCCGTGGCATAGGGGTAGCGTGCTTGCTTCTTATCCGGAAGCCCCGGGTTCGATTCCCGGCCATGTCATGGATTTTTACCTGGACCTGAGGGCTGGTTTGAGGTCCACTCAGCCTACGTGATTAGAATTGAGGAGCTATCTGACGGCAAGATAGCGGCCACGGTCTAGGAAGCCAAGAATAACGGCCGAGGGGATTCGTCGTGCTGACGACACTACGCATCGTAATCTGCAGGCCATCGGGCTGAGCAGCGGTCGCTTGGTAGGCCAATGTCCTTCAAGAGCTGTAGTGCCATGGTGTTTGGTTTGGTAATCTCTTCTTCTTTATCTGTTTACTCTCCAGGGTCGGTTTTTCCCTCAGACTCAGTGAGGAGTCCCGCCTTTATCGTCTTAAGGGCAGTGTCCTGGAGCTTCAGACTCTGGGTTGGGGATAAAACTGGGGAAGATGACCAGTACCTCGCCCAGGCAGCCTCACCTGTTAAGCTGAACAGAGGCCTTGCCGGCGAGTGGAAGATTGGAAGGGATAGACAAGGAAGGGGGAAGGAAGCAGCCGTGGCCTGTGGCCTTAAGTTAGGTACCATCCCAGCATTTGCCTGGAGGAGAAATGGGAATCCACGGAAAACCACTTCCAGGATGGCTGAGGTGGGAGTCGAACCCTTCTACTCAGTTGACCTCTCGAGACTGCGTGAACCCCGTACCTCGTACCACTTTTCAAATTTCGTGGCAGAGCCGGGAATCGAACCCGGGCTTCCGGGGGGTGACAGATAATCACACTAACCACTACACCACAGAGGCGGACCCTACTTAATCTCAATAAGTTATAAATCTTAACTTCCAACTTACTTTCTCTGACTGGGAGAGTAAGTAACTTCCGAGACAGATTGTTTGTACCCGCCAGTGGAAGTAAATACGGATTTTCCGACTTACCGGCTACTCCCTCGATTTCGATAGTTGATTGAGACCCACTGTCGGATCCTGAAGATGGTTTTCCGAGGTTTCCCATTGTCATACCGGGCAAACGCCGGCACTGTAATTTAATAAAAGTAACGGTCTCTTCCTTCCCACCTAGTCCTTTCCTATCCCATCGTCGCTATAAAACCAATCTGTGTCGGTGCGACGTAAACCAAATTGTAAGAAAAAAAAAAGGAAGTCATTCTCTCATTCTTTCTGTTCATGGTTATTAAAAATTGATAATGTTATTGGGTTTACGTCCCACTAACTACTTTTACTATTTTCCGGAGACGCCGAGATGTCGAAATTTAGTCCCGCAGGAGTTCTTTTACATGTCAGTAAATCGCCACGTGGCTGATGTATTTAAGCACCTTCAAATACCACCGGACTGAGCCAGGATCGAACTTGCCATCCTCGGGTGAGAAAACCAGCGCCTCAACCGTCTGAGCCACTCAGACCGACGATTTTTTAAACAAATCAAATCAAATAAGTCCGCCTCTGTGGTGTAGTGGTTAGTGTGATCTCCTGCCACCCCCGGATGTCCGGGTTCGATTCCCGGCTCTGCCACACAATTTGAATAGTGGTACGAGAGCTGGAACGGGGTCCACTCAGCCTCGGGAGGTCAACTGAGTAGAGGTGGGTTCGATTCCCACCTCAGCCATCCTGGAAGTGGTTTTCCATGGTTTCCCCACTTCTCCTCCAGGCACCTAACTTAAGGCCACGGTCGCCTCCTTCCCTCTTCCTTGTCTATCCCTTCCAATCTTCCCATCCCCCACCAAGGCCCCTGTTCTGAATAGCAGGTGAGGCCGCCTGGGCGAGTTGTATCCCCCGACCCAAAGTCTGAAGCTCCAAGACACTGCCCTTGAGGCGTTAGAGGTGGGATCCTCGCTGAGTCCGAGGGAAAAGCCAACCCTGGAGGGTAAACAGATTAAGAAAGAGAGAGAAAGAAATCAAATAAAAGAGAGGTGTAGGAGAAGGGATATTTCAGTTTATTAGGTCAAAACACGCATTAGTTACCCGCTAATAACAGCTGGTAACGAGTGGGTTACATAAGTCACCACGTGAGGGCGAGACTAATGGCTCTTCACGGAACTCACCATTTACTTTGTCACCGCCGGCGGAAGACGACAGTAAAGCGCTTCTCCGGGAGCTCAGATTACATCTCAAGTCCCCAGAGTTATCGTCCCGAGCCCTCCCCGGGGTATATTGTTATGCTCTGCCTGTCAGAGCTGGGGATAAAGAAGAACGCTGGACAAGTTATACGGGAGTGTTGAATAGCAGTCACACTCTCTTCCTATATAAATCTAAAGAATATGAAGATGACATTCAACATTAAACTATATTTCATACTAACGGGGAAAAGGGAACAATAAATCAGAAACTCATTACTCTTCAGTATGTCTAATACAGCATTTCAGAAAACACTAGAAGTTCTACAGAGTAGGGCTATTAGAAATTTGTTAGGAACAGCATATTTAACTCCAACTAAAATTCTTTATGATCAGACTAGGATACTACCTTAGGAATGGGAGATTAAGTTCAATGGCGCTGTTTATATTTTTAAAAATGTTATCAATAAAATTCATAACAATCCTATTATACAATCTAATAGAGTTATACATCAACATGACACAGGATGAAATCGGAATATTTATCCTGTCAATCAGGCACAGTAACTAATTGAACAAAAAGTCTGAAGAATTATTTGTTTAAAATACACAACGAACTACCTCATGACACAAAATATATTTGGCCGGGCTGAGTAGCTCAGACGGTTGAGGCGCTGGCCTTCTGACCCCAACTTGGCAGGTTCGATCCTGGCTCAGTCCGGTGGTATTTGAAGGTGCTCAAATACGTCAGCCTCGTGTCGGTAGATTTACTGGCACGTAAAAGAACTCCTGCAGGAACCAAATTCCGGCACCTCGGCGTCTCCGAAAACCTTAAAAAGTAGTTAGTGGGACGTAAAGCAAATAACATTATTAACATTATAAAATATATTTGAACAATAAGTACATTTAAAATTAATTTAAGGGAGTTATTATTTCAGTCCTACCTGATTTAAAACAGTACACTATGCAACAAGCCTATAATGGCAGTAATTAAGACACGAGTATGTTTATTAACCGAGCGAAGCGAGTTTTATAATTTCCATACGAGTGACTTAATTACCATTATAGGCGAGTTGCATACGACTGTTTAGACTCGACGATAATTATAACTCTATTTTTTAAATATTCATAAATTTCTGTCGAGTTGTCGTTTGGCAGTTGAGTTTACTGAACAGAGGGCATAGCGGATGCACTGGGATTTTCCATGAGTGGATGAGAGACCTTGACAATGCCATATGTTTTCAAAGCTTTGGTAGAAGGTTATCATAACCTAGCTTTATTTCAACTACAAATATTTTATTGTGCAGTTGGTGAAGTGAATTTATGGGAATGTGCCGTGTGGTTGTGGAATATTAGAAGTAGTAGGTGCATTGATGTTAATGTGTGTGTCCGACATGTTTTATTTTGGAAACAATTGCGAAGCTAGTGCGTTGAGTGCACGTACTATGCTATCCTTACCTAATTGTTCAAACAGTTGTATCAGAATGAAAAAATGAGCTCTGATTGGTGGAGAGCCTGCATCATAATGAAAATCTGAACTCTGACTGGTGGAGAACTTGTATCATAATGAAACTTGAACTATAATGAGCCTCAATAAGACTCAGTTTTCTGGCATTTATATTTATATTTCAGCATCGTCGAGCAAGAAAATATATAAAAATTATATCTATGAATTACTAAGTAATTCAATGCAGATGTACTAATTTTAAACACGTACAATTGCTTTTGGTTATTAGTTAGGATGAAATTTAATTTCAATTTTATTCTAGTTTTAGTTTATATTATTATTTGTATTATTGTAGTAGTTTCAATTTTAAATTCCATTGTAACTAAGAAATATCATACCTTGAATATGTCGATTTTTTGCATTTTGAATGTAATGCTTGTGTCAAAAGTATTTTTCTCATGCCTTGGCCTACCAAACGACCGCTGCCCAAGCACAAGGCCTTCAGATTACGAAGTGTCGTGTGGTCAGCACGACGAATCTTCTTGGCTGTTGTTCTTAGCTTCCTAGACCGGGACCGCTATCACACCGTCAGACAGCTGCTCAGTTCTAATCACGTACGCTGGGTGGACCTGGAACCAGCCCTCAGATCAAGGTAAAAGTATGTGACCTGGCCGGGAATCGAACCCGAGGCCTCCAGGTAAGAGGCAGGAACGCTACACCTACACCACGGGGCCGTCATGTCAAATGTATACAGCCCCTTAAAGTGAGCTTTGCTCGATGGGGCCTTTCATGAATAAATATATAAAATGAAAATTACTATATATCAACTTTACGCACATTACTTACTTTCTACATATTTCTTGTAGATGTAATACATTTCATCTTAGCAGATTTTTTTTTTTTGCTAGGGGCTTTGCGTCGCACCGACACAGATAGGTCTTATGGTGACGATGGGGTAGGAAAGGCCTAGGAGTTGGAAGGAAGCGGCCGTGGCCTTAATTAAGGTACAGCCCAAGCATTTGCCTGGTGTAAAAATGGGAAACCACGGAAAACCATTCTCAGGGCTGCCGATAGTGGGATTCGAACCTACTATCTCCCGGATGCTAGCTCACAGCCGCGTGCCTCTACGCGGACGGCCAACTCGCCCGGTAGCAGCTTTTTTGTGTTGCACCGACACAAATATGTCTTATGGAGACGGTGCACCCATCGGATGAGTCTGATTGGCAACATTTTAATAATTGGATTTGTTAATAAATAGTAATAGCCAGCGTTCTTAAACAAAGGGACAGCATTGGAAATTTCTGGTAGCTAGCTCGTGAGGATGAAGCCTTGATAAGAACCCACGCTTCGTTCTCTGCTAAAAATAAATTATTGGGACACCTGTTATTACATCATCTTTTGGAACTGCGTAGTTAGAGTGGAAAAGTACTGGCAGGAGTGACTGAGATGGAGAATCATGGTTTTTGATACCCGAATCCCCTTATTCTGGAATGAACTCGTCCGTATAGATGAACAGTGGAGTATGTGCTCCAATCAGATTGCTGCATTTAAATAATTTCAAAATTAGCGCGACTTAATGACAGGTGGCTTGTAATTAATCCCTGTCAGTATTTAAGGAAGATTATATCAAAGGAGATGTCAGTAATTATTGTAATAATTCTGAACTAACTTATTGGTTTGTGGCAAACGGATTGGAGTATTGTGTATCCAGATGTTTGTTATCACCGGCAGTGGGAACCCCTTGTCAGCGTGAAGAGTGGTTTATCAGCGCGGCAGAAGATATAGTCCAGCCAACGCCTACTGTATTGTAAAAGAAATTACGAACAATTTTAGAGTCACGATGCATCATGGTAGTAACAAGAATTGATGCAATTTGTGTGTACAAAGCATTTCATGTTTTTGATAACTTGGTTTTGGAGCTACCCAGCATTCCTTTGGTTGGGATTTTTAGTGGCAAGAATTAGTGTTCCTACGCCGATTAGTGCGCCCAACATCCCCCGAGTAGTGGCTTCTCACGAATCAGTCATCATTAAGAGTCTAGTGGCGGTCAGACGTGTCTTAAATTTGCTCCGCACTTAAGTACGATTGTGGTAAATTATATATATTTATTAGTACTGTGGAGGAGGAAATGAGTGTTATAAACAGAAGTGTAGGTGGTAAAGTTTTCGAAACCCCACAAGTGAGTGGAGGAACAGATTAACAAATTATACAAGTGTCTAAATCTACGCAGAGTAAAGAAATGAAACTGGGAATTATGCAGAGTTGCATCTTATGTGACGTATTTTCAATATGTAGCCCGCAGAGCATAGCAGACAGTTCAATAGGCATTGGTAGCCCGTAAGTGTGGAAACATTGCCTGCTACAGCTGGTTTGTTAGGGTGTTTGAAACGTGGAGCGAAGAAAATACTTTTACTTTCTACGAGATATTTAGCTAAAGTGGGGGTAGTTACTTTCCCCAACGGCGTGGTCTACATAAAGGGAGCGGTTGAGCGCACAAAGACTTTGCTACAATGGAAGCAGCTGTTATGTTAGAGCATAGTACGTGAGATCCGGCCTAAGTTCCAAGTTATCTGAGTACTGCGTATGTGTATATATATATATATTACAGTGTAATGTCAAGTGTTAAAAACGAGTTGTTATGTTTAATATTATGAGTAGGAAATAAACGTGTGCAAAGTGTCAAGAGAGTGGAAGGTAGTAATATAAGCCCATGCCGGATACATCAAGAATGGTCAAGGATATTAACATGTTGGTCATGAATCTGTAAGACAACATGGCTGCCTTTAGTCCTGGCGATCCCGAAGTGCCCTCAATGTGAGTACACAATCTCATGTTTGATTTAAAATCTAAAGCTTTCCTTTGATAATGGTATCTTTATTTAGACGGGTATGCGAGTGACGATGATGTAACTATAAACCCGAGTACACAGCCAGAAAATTAGGATAATTCTGTTTATGAGTAGTGTAAATATTATTATTATCATTATCATCAGTCGTGCGTGTATTATTCTGTTCTGTATTGACCAAGTTATATTTTTGAGGCAATTATAACGAGTGATTCGCCTATACCTGCACTATTATTATTATTATCAGTAGCATTGTCAGTATTGCATTTAGGCGGAATTTTATTTGTTTCACGCAAGCACAGTTATCGTGATGAAGTCAATTAATGATAATAAAACATATATATATATATATATATATATATATTCAATAGTTACTGTCGAGAATTCTGTTGGACGACAGTAACACTGATACATCCACATGTTGGTTGCTATGGCAAGTAACGCGGTTAGACAGTTGAGTGAACAATGTTAAATAAAAGGATTTAATTTTGGCTCAGGTAAAATCAAGGTGTTGTCAAATAATAAGAGCGATATTGAGCGACGGTAATTTATTTGAGATGTTTGAAGGTCCGTAGTTGAGAGTATACGGTAACACATGAGGTTATTTACCTGAAGATAATTATGGAGAATAAAGAATATGGCGAACATATTCTCAGTAAACTGGAAATATAAGTATCAGCGTGATAGCTGAGAGGTAATAGAATTCGTGCAGAATAAGAAATGATGATGACGTCGTAAATGAATAAATGTGAGGAAACAAATAAGCCAGTTAAAGAAGGTATACGAGTTAGAAGGACGAGATGATACATATAAATGGTTTAGCCGTGTCACAATATCGTTCTATTTAGAGAAAGTTATAGTACGCATTTAAATGATATTTCAAAGTTAGGTGGGTAACATGGATCACGCAACTGGGCTGGTGTGGATGCTTGCCAGTAGGAACTATTTTATTGGTTTTAACAGATGATTATTATTATTATTAATATTAATTTATTACTTTATTTGCCTCGTATCAGTCATTATTTAGGTACATTCTTTTATTGTCTGTGCATTGTCTATGCATTTTATTCTGAAGAAACCACAGTAACATTTGCAATGGGTCATGGCTACATTTCAGCGAATTATAATATGTTGAGACGCTGAAATAAGTCAAAAGTGTGGTGTGTGCTGATGACAGAGTTCATCTATGTATATATTAGTGGAATTTTAAGTATTAGGTTAGGATTTCTGGCTGCGTTACCTCGCTTGGTGTACATATTAGCATAAGTTAGTGTATGTTTCTTTAAAGTAGGAGAGTTTGTCTTTTCCAGATTAATTTTACGATATCTAAGTAGTGGTCACTCGCATATATGAAAGCAAAGCTTTAGATTTTTGTATGCAACAACAACCAAAGTCCATTATGTGAGACAAAGTTACTGAATTCTCAGGTCAAAGCAAGTATTGTTTATTGCACCTGGAAGGAAGATATTGTAATTATGGGAACTCAGTAACAGTTTTGATAAGAGAAATATTATTATTATTATTGATATTGGTGAACTCTATTATGAGAATTTCATAGTTATGCCTTTACACAGTGGATTAGGTATTTCATTAAATTATGGCAAACATGGTTTTATAGATAAAGAAAACCCAATATGCACTGTTAAGTAAGATTCTATTCAAATGGTGTTACTCATGGCAAATGAATGTTCTAAGATAACTGACGTAAACATACTATAATTTATCAGGATGGTGGATCAAGAGTACCGTAATTACAGGTCATGTTAAGATATTATTAGTTATTATTATTATTATTATTATTATTATTATTATTATTATTATTAATATTGAATATTACTATTTAACATTTTACCAATGCAATTCACAAGCAATTAGGGAGTCTTGATGAATACCATATTAATCACTTGTGTCAGTCAATTGTGGATTTATTAATTAATTAAATAATTTACATTTTATATTTTTTATTATTCAATTTATCTACGATTTGGTTAACAACAGTATTGGATTTTGGTAGGCGATTATAAATTCTTTAGGACTTTTCTTTATGATATCCAACATAGAAGTAACATTCATTAAGTGATATTATTATTCTCGTTTCAATTATTATTATTATTATTATTACAATATTATTATTATTATCATTTCGATGCAGTGTAAATTCATTAATATCACTATATTGGAGGATTTGAGTCACAAGACAAGGATTTCCAGTGATCAGTTAGGCAATTAATTATGTAATCAATAAAATTTGAGTACAATCAAATTAGTAAAATTAATTAATTGTTATATTATGGTAACTTTTGGTATGTTTGTTTGCAAACTTATTTCACATATCTGAGAGATTAGTAGGGACATTTCTAGGTTTTGATCTACGCAAAAATCGTCGTATTATTTCAATTATTATTATTATTATTATTATTATTATTATTATTATTATTATTATTATTATTACTATTGTATTACATTTTAGGTTGGTTTTCCACACTTCAGATATGTATTTGGGATACACTGTGGAGACTTTCCTGTATTCTTTTAATTGGTTTACAATGTGATTCAGTGATATCAAAACAATTTTATTAATTAGTTAATATCGATATTTTATTTATTTTTTATATCTATATAAAACAATTTTATCTATTATAAATATATTTTACTGATGGCAAGTAGTTTTTTTTGATGAATAACTTGATTTGGCTATACAAAAATTTATTCATATAAATATTATTATTATTATTATTATTATTATTATTATTATTATTATCATCACTAAATGTTCTCATGAGTATATTGTTATTCAATTGATCCACCTGGTTTATAAACAACATTATCCTAGTAAATATGTAGAGTTACACCGACATTATATAATTGGATGAACAAATATAGGAAACATCATTTAAAACAAAATTTTATGGAAAATTACAAATATTATATTTTAGAGATTAATGAGGTAGTCATGTGTGTCATTAATGAGAGTTCTAGCTGTACAGTCTCATATGATAATAATGTAACATTAACAAGTCTATATTTACATTTTATAAAATTTATTTACTTTTCTCTTTTTGATTTATCAATAAAATTTTATACACATATTTAAACTCAAATCAGTCTGAGTCATAAATTATTGTAGTCAATAGTTTACCGAATGCACTATCCCTATGCATCCTGATTCGACGACAGGGACTGATCGCGCCTGAGAAGAGGACCTCACCACCTTCGGTAAGTATATTTTTTTTAGGGCAGCCGAGGCAACATTGACATCTAATCTACACCGAAGGAGCTCTGCAAGGGTGCAACGGTAGGATAGGAAAGGGCGAGGAGTGAGATGGAAGCGTACGTCGCCTTAATTAAGGCACAGCCCAAGCATTTTCCTGGTGTAAAGATGGGAGAACAGGAAAACCATCTTCAGGGTTGCCCGACTCAATGGCTAAATGGTTAGTGTGCTGGCCTTTGGTTACTGGGGTCCCGGGTTCGATTTCAGGTCAGGTCGGGGAGTTTAACTTCGTCTGGTTAATTTCTACGGCTCGGGGGCTAGGTGTCTGTGCTCGTCCTTAATGTATACGTTCAATTCTTCAAAGTCGATTAATAATTAATTATCAGGAACAAACAAAAGTGTCAATTCATACTTAGTAATCAGGAACATACAACATTGCAGCTGACTAAATGGTCATTAAGACCGAATGCCGAAGTAAAAAAAATCTTCAGGGGTACCGACAGTGGGGCTTGAATCCACTGTGTCCTGAATGCAAGCTTACAGCTGCGTAATCCTAACCACACGCCCAACTTGCTCGGTAGGTGTAATACGATGTTCTACATTTCAGAACTAACATTTTTAGTTAATTTATGTCCAGCTCCATGGATAAATGGATAGCGTGTTGGCCTTTGGTCCAAGAGGGTCCCGGGTTCGATTACTAGCCGGACTTTGGATTTTAACCTTCATTGGTTAATTTCGACAGCTCGGGGGCTGGGTATGTGTGACGTCTTCATTATTAGAATTCATTATTAGAATGTTCATAGACGCGCAGGTCACCTATACGGCGCGGAAGCGAAAGAACTGCAGCAGGCAACTAAGGTGGCCACATCACACGACATAAATTTTAAAATTTAAATAATCGATAAATCAATACGAAAGCAAAGCAAAACTATCTTTGTACAGGCAAGGAAAGACGTTCGTGGAGTGGTAAGTAAAGGCTTCCACTACCTGTGACCTCGGTACCAAGTGAGATAGTTGGTGAGTTCAACATCGCCCGTTCCCTCGTAATAATAGCCTGATATTAATTTCTCGCGGTAGCCGAGTGAGACCCAGTGCTACGTGCCGCCCCAGAAGTGGAAACCTCATTTCTGAAGTCCTAGACTTCCTGACAGAAAATCCGCCTCAGCTTCACAGTTCACGAGAAATCAGTTCGAATATTTAGCACAATTTCGAGGTAATGAAAGCGTTTCTGCAAAATATTCTGAATCTAAAAATATTCCAATTTCAACAATTTGAAGTTCGTCAGATGTTAGAATTGTCGTCGTTTTACTGAAGGGAGTTTATTAGGACGAGGAGCACACCAGGCGAATGAGTTGTAGAACACTGCACGCCAAAGACTGTAAGTATCAAACCATGCAAACGATTATGAGGGAGTTGTAATTGCCTTTACGCCGTACAACAGGTGTACCAATTTCCCTATTTCTCTTTACTCTATTCGGCGAAGATGCAGCGTCTGAATTTTGTGGATTTCTTCACTGTAGATCGTTTTCTACAAGATAATTTCAATTTTCCAAGTAAGGAAAATATTTCACAACAAGAGAATATATCATTACTAATAATAATGTTACAGGATTTACGTCCCATTAACTAATCTTCACCGAGCTCGATAGCTGCAGTCGCTTAAGTGCGGCCAGTATCCAGTATTCGGGAGATAATAGGTTCGAACCCCACTGTCGGCAGCCCTGAAAATGGTTTTCCGTGGTTTCCCATTTTCACACCAGGCAAATACTGGCGCTGTACCTTAATTAAGGCCACGGAGTTTTTTCCCACTGCTAGCCCTTTCCTGTCCCATCGTCGCCATAAGACCTATCTGTGTCGGTGCGACGTAAAACAACTAGCAAGAAAAACTAATCTTCAGGCCTTTGGAGACGCCGAGGTGCAGCAGTTTTGTCCAACAGAAGTCCTTTTATGTGTTGGTTAATCTACCGACATGACGCTGAGGTTAATAGGAACCTTCAAATACCACCGGACTGAGGCAGGATCGAATTAGCCAAGATGAGAGTCAGCACTCGATCACCTGAGCTACTCACAGTGGCAATTTCACTCATGTGAACGGTAAATTCTTAAACCTTATCATGTCGTATTCCTGTGTGAGTGACACTGATGAGGACGCCAGAAATTGCACCTTAAAATGACGTAATGGAGAATTATCTGTAAACTAGCAGCCCTATAAATGCTCATTAAACAACCCCTACATAATTTCCAAAACTATTAAAATAATGTATTAATAATTATAAATAACAATAACATTAATAATAAAGCTAAAAGTATAATTCAAATTAGCCGTTGGCATCGCCGGAACGTGACGGAACCTTACCGACAAGCTTGCCAACTAGCCTCATGCCAGTGAAAAAGCGTTACACCACCTCGCACTCTTTGTTGGCATGCCGGGCTGAGTGGCTCAGACGGTTAAGGCGCTGGCCTTCTAACCCCAACTTGGCAGGTTCGATCCTGGCTCAGTCCGGTGGTATTTGAAGGTGCTCAAATACGACAGCCCCATGTCGGTAGATTTACTGGCACGTTAAAGAACTCCTGCGGGACTAAATTCCGGCACCTCGGCGTCTCCGAAGACATTAAAAAGTAGTTAGTGGGACGTAAAACAAATAACATTATTATTATTATTATTATTATTATTATTATTATTATTCTTTGTTGGAATAGCAAGAAGAGAGGAAGGAATACTGGAGGACTTCATTAAGTTCTAACTTTTAAGTATTGAATGGTATAAACAAAATTTAAACATAAATGTTCCAACATTTTTAAGCAATTTTCATCAGTTTATAACAAGAACAGTGCGATTTGATAAAATCTCATGGTGTTCTTTCGGAACAAAACTCGATATTCTTTGTTTAATAGTGTATTTTTACAGGTATGCTATAGTGTTATAGGTGTTATGATTAGTGTTCAACAGACCGAAAAGCTTTAAAGTTACTTACAGCTATGAAGGATGAAAGCTTACGCAATGTATCGACATATTTAAAAAAATGGCTCTTCAACTCCGAATAGTTGATGACCCAGAAATATAAGGTACTGTATTTGGCTTAGCTGTAAATCGAAACCAATGCCTGCGGGTTAGAGGTAAACACCTTACGACTTCACTCGCCTATCCATAATTATAAATAACACTGTACTACGTACCATTTTTTAAGTTGTAAACAGCAATCGGAATCATTGGTGAAATTTTGTAACGAAGATTAATGTACATTAATTCTTTGCACATTGTGCGCATTAAATAAATTATTATAATAATTATAAATAATATTAAAGTTCTGTCCAAGGCTTTCGTTATAGGAAGCCTTTTTACCCATTTCGGCTGTAAATCTTCCTGAGCAGTGTTGCCAACTTAGCGGATTTTCCGCTAAATTTGGCGGAATTAGAAGACTATCGGCAGAGAAATATATCATTTAGCGGACAACTGATTTTTTGGCGGAATTCTAGATTTTTATAGCGGAATTTAGCGTTTTATCTATTTTACGTTTTCTAAATTTGTATTCCAGTCTGTCTCCGAGCTATTCCGTATTTCTTGCCAGGAGCTAGTAGTCGCATGAGGAAAACATGTTATATGGATTTGATGTTATGAGATCATGGTATTATAAATTTGTAATGCGTGGAGAAAGGGTACTTATCTCTTAGTTGACAGATAATGAAACTGTGAGAGAGTAGCATTTAATTTATGCTATGATGGAAGACCATTTAATGAACTGGCCTTTTCTGTGTGTGGCCCTTGAGGTAGGGGCTTCACCTAGTTTGTACCCGGCAGTAAAACGCCTACAAGTTTTATCTCGCCGGCTCGCAGCCAGAGGGTTAATCTCAGTGAAACTCACAGATCAGATGACTGCAGACATTTACTTTTATTATTATTATTATTATTATTATTATTATTATTATTATTATTATTATTATTATTATTATTATTATTTCCGGCTCCATGCCTAAATGATTAGCGTGCTGGCCTTTGGTCACAGGGGTCCCGGGTTCAATTACCGGCATGGTCGGGTGTGTATGTGTATGTGTATGTGTCGTCTTCATCATCATTTCATCTTCATCACGACGCGCAGGTCGCCTACGGGAGTCAAATCAAAAACCAACCCCTGGCGAGCCGAACATTTCCTGGAACCCTCCCGGCACTAAACGCCATACGCCATTTCATTATTATTATTATTATTATTATTATTATTATTATTATTATTATTATTATTATTATTATTTGAGATCGGATATCTTGGCGGAATTTTAGCGGATTTTTAGTAGTATTTAGCGGATCTTGAAAATATAAATTGGCAACACTGTTCCTGAGTTTCCTTACAACAACGAATTTAAAAGTTTGAATTCCCCTGAAAGAATGAAAAATATTGAGCATACGTCGGTATTTCAATTGTTGGCAAATTTATTTACCTTGGTGTAGCTTGGTGTTTTCACTTCGTTGGCTTCTACCAAAACACATTAAGTACAAACATGACCGAGTTGTCGGAGTTTAAATCGTTCAATGCAAAGCCCTCAGGTAAGTTTAATTTCATGTGACTCAAAATACTTTACGATTAAATGATTTCAATGATGACATGGCATTACATGATTACATGGTATTAGCCTTTTTAAGGGGACAACATTTATATTTTTCTTCCTATATTTTGTGAAGAATGGGGGCCTGTTTGATCCAAATAATGTTTCATATAAAGGATTTGTCCAGTTAAAAATGTTCCGGGCCACAGGAGGGTATAAAATTATCCTGTAAACTGTTTGATATTCGCTTTAATATTGTCATCAAATCAAGAGCTTCAAATTACATGTCAGATTAGTAACGGAGACTTCGCTTCTTGACATGCTTAGAAGGCAAATTAACGGCGGATCTCAATTACTCATGGCCTATATCTTCGTTTGTAACTTCGCATGGAAGGCAAATTGCCTCTTAGCTGTGGATGGCTCGAGTGAAATATCGTGCTCCCGTTCTATCAGGTTTGACATGTAAATTACCCACCAACCCCCTTTCTGTTTAAACATGCTTCTCTCGAATATCGCAGAGCTCCTGTGAAGAATAGTATGGTGACCTCCATGGTAATATTGTTAAGCTGAAGTAACAATTTACTGATAATACTGTACGTCTTCAATAAGTGTTGTATATTCTGGTTTTTATTTTTCTATGTGTATGTTCATTCATTACAAAGAAAACCAACATACAATCAGCTATGAAAAAACAGAATGCAAGAAAAAGACAAGGTATATTTTGTGAAATTTTGAACACAAAATATTATTGTTCATTCCGTGGCACATCATTTCCGTGTATAAACATCTCAGGTCCAGATACATGCTAGAGAAAGACCAGGCATACTCAGAACCAAAGAATCAAATTTATCTTGGTCATATTATCCAGAGACGTCCACTTCTGTTGCCTGATAGTGTTATTAGCTGCCGTCCTCGAAGGCCCGGGTTCGATTCCCGGGACTGCGAGGAATTTAATAACGGCTTAAAGGCTTGTATGTGGTTAAAATGGTACATGCAGCTCACCCCTAATAGGGGTGTGCCTGAAAAGAGCTGCACCACCTCGGAACGAGGACACGAGCGTACTTCGTCCGTCTCCGTAGAGTACAGTACCGGTCAAATGTTTAGGACCATATAAAGGAATCACGAAATGTCATCTAAAACCTAAAATTGTGCCACTAGACCTCTGCAATTTTCTATCTGATATCTCACATCTAATAGGATATATGTCGCCTGATTTCATTGAGTTAGTTCAAGTACTGGAGATGTTATGAATTTTTAACTCTTGGAAGGTCACAAAAAAAAAAAAAAAAAAAAAATCAGAAATTTTGGTAGTATAATGTACTGAATACTCTAATTGGTTGCAAGTATCACCAAAAAGATTTTTCTGTAGACTTAGGAATAGGTGGGGGCCATTTTAGTATCAATATAAAAATTCCGAAAATATGCGGCACCGGTATTTTTTCGTGTTTTTTTTTTTACCGGGCGAGTTGGCCGTGCGCGTAGAGGCGCGCGGCTGCGAGCTTGCATCCGGGAGATAGTAGGTTCGAATCCCATTATCGGCAGCCCTGAAGATGGTTTTCCGTGGTTTCCCATTTTCACACCAGGCAAATTCTGGGGCTGTACCTTAATTAAGGCCACGGCCGCTTCCTTCCAACTCCTAGGCCTTTCCTATCCCATCGTCGCCATAAGACCTATCTGTGTCGGTGCGACGTAAAGCCCCTAGCAAAAAAAAAATTCGTGTTTTTTGAACCAGGGCCAAAATTGTTGATTTTTCTTTGCCTTTTTCATGTATGGCCCAAGGTCTCAGTGTGAGTTATCGGCGTCAAACTTATCTGCTCTGATAATTTCATTTGCACTCTGTGGATGGCATCCAAGAATACGTTTCTGATGTCGATAGTTCACACTGAGACCTATGACAAGAACGAGGAAAAATTGACTATTTTAGCACTGGTTTGAAAAAAATAAACCCACAAAAAATGGGAGCCGCATTTTTTCGGAATTTTCATATTTATACTAAAATGACCCCTAACTATTGCTAAGTCTCTACATCAATCTTGGTGGTGATACTTGAAACCAATTAGAGGATACAGTACATAATATTTCCAAAAATGTTGACTTTCTGATGTGACCTTATAACATTTAAAATTGTATAACTTATACAATACTTGGCGTAAATCACTGAAATCACGCGATGTATATCACATTAGATGCAAGAGCTCAGGAAAAAAGATACAGAGGTCTAGTAGCAAAATTGTAGGTTCTAGATGGAACTTCATGATTTTTCAATGTGGTCCTAAACTTTTGACCGGTACTGTAATGGTTAGCTCGTTAGTTCGTGCCCCGTCAAGTTGTTTCGGATTTCCCGTCTAGAGAAGTTCGTACTCAGTATTAGGAAGGTTGTTGTAGTTGGTTTGATTACAGATCTCCATGCCACCCTATCCTGTGCTAACCTTTTCATTTCTACATAACAACTACAGCCTATATCTGCTCTAATCTGCTTGTTTATCCCTACCGTTCTTATCACCTACACTTCCCTCAAAAAACAACTGAAAAATCCTGGGTGTCTTAAGATGTACCCTATTCTTCTGGTCAAATTTAGCCAAATCGATCTCCTCTCACCAATTTGATTCAGTATCTCTTCATTCGTGATTCTATCTACCCATCTCACCTTCAGCATTCTTCTGTAACACCACATTTAAAAGGCTTCCATTCTCTTTCTTTCTGAGCTAGTTATCTTCTATTTTTCACTTCCATACAATGCCACACTCCAGACGAAGGTCTTCAAAAACATTTTCCTAATTCTTATATCAATGTTCGAGGTGAACAAATTTCATTTTTTAAGAAAGCTCTTCCTTGCTTGTGATAATCTGCATTTTATGTCCTCCTTACTTCTGCCATCATAAGTTATTTTCCTACACAAGTAACAATAGTCATCTACTCCCTTCAAGACTTTATTTCCTCATATAATATTTCCTGCATCACCTGACTTTATTTGGCCGCAATCCATTACTTTTGTTTTGGACTTATTTATTCTTATCTTCACCAAGACGCTGTCCATGCCATTCAGGAATTTCTCCAGATCTTTTGCAGAGTCACACAAAATAACAATATTATCTGAAAATCTCAGGGTTTTGATTTCCTGTCCCTGAACTTTGATACCCTATCCAAGGTATCCCTGTGTATTTTACGATAAGCTTTCGGAGCAACACACCAACTGGAGGTCAATTCCGTTCATATTCCATAAATCTGTTGTGAGCATGATACATTTGAATTGGTTAAAGGTTTCCTCTCCAGGGGAGTACAAATCTTATTTTCATTTATGTTTCAGGTGTGTTACTGTATATCATGTAGCTAAAGGCCATTCATTCACCTTCGCACATCTGGAACGAATTAGCTACGATAATTCGATGCTGAAAGGTCTTTTGTATTGCAGAGCTTCTATAACTGCAACAATCCCACCCTTCCCTCAGGTGCCTGAACGATCAGGCCGATCAGGCAGCAATGATAGAACGAACTACAGGGTGAAGCCGAACTCCACCGACAGATTTACGGAGGTTGTTCAGAGATACCTTCTGAGTAAATTGGTATGAGAGACCCGTGGTGTCCAGTGAATCCTTACAGATTAATAATGTAATAATTATTTATTTAGTTTGCTACCCCATTCATCCTTGTTTCTGTGAAAATATCTTCACAACAGTGAAAAATCTTGTAATATACCTTTAAATTGTGTTTTAGAGGAAACAACTCCGCTTCGTTAGATCCCGGCACATTAAAGAAATCCTGTGGGATAATATTCCGACACCCCGGCGTCTGTCAATAAGTAGCATTTAGGATGGACGTGAAACAAACATTATTATTATTATTATTATTATTATTATTATTATTATTATTATTATTATTATTATTATTATTATTATTATTGTTCCAATACAGATAGAAAGCTAATTGGAGCAACAAACCAAACGAAATGCATTTACTCTGTTACGAGCCACCAAAGACCACGGGTCTCTTATGCCAATGTACTCAGAAGGTATCCCTGGACAACGTCCGAAAGTTTGTTCGTGGAGTTCGGGTTCGTTCTCTGTATAGCTGTACACCATTAACACCAAGATCTGAGTGACCCAGGCAGGATGTTGGATCGAGAGGAAGGCGCGTGTATCAACCTCTACTCCTCCCTTCCCTTCTGACTCGTAGTACTTCTCGAGAACCGTTAGTATACAGAAGATAAATGAGTGAAATAAAGTTCCTTCTAGAATTAGCAATATATAATTAGATTATATCGAACGTATAAGCGGATGTATTATCACATGTGGTTCTCTTTGTGTCGAGGCCTTCTCCACTTCGCTCGTTCTCGTTCACGTAGAACGTAAAATTCCTGCATGGAAACCAAGTATCAGGTAATATTCAAAAGATATATACAGATGTGCAGATCATTTGGGCCATTTCGCGCGTGATCTTCATAGCAACCCTCCATACAGTTAATTATCGGACCTTGGACTTGAACATCAAAAAAATAAAAATGCAGGCAGTACAGACACAAGGACGATTTATATATATATAAATAACTACTACAGGTATACTTCGTTAGGTTTTGCTTTATAAAAAATCAATTTCTTTTTCGTTTTTTCGTTTTCAGATAATTCAAAAGTGATTTTCTTTATTAATGTCACCTTCCAATGTCTGTGTGGGATCGGTGAAGTATGTAGCTTCAAATTGCGGACCTTGACGTCGGTTTAAGGTTGGATATTACTCCTGCTGCCACGTACTGGTTCCAGTGAAAATTCTATCTCAAGTCACAGGGAATCGAAGTCAGTTCACTGAAACTGGGAAACGAGGGAATGGACCACAGCCACCAAACCCACCAAAATATTTCATCAGCCTATCTCATATATTTCTGGTTTTAAATAAGGGTTTAATGCCAGATGCCATTCCTAACACAACGTAATTTTTCAGGAGAAAATTTCTCCCTAAAACTAAATATTATGTTATAAAATTTATTCTGGTTTCGTTTTTCATCTATTGTGTAAAATGACTACCTAATGATATCGAGCGGGATGACAAGCTATTGTGTCATAGTAATACACAGCACAACATGCCAAAGCTCATATTAACAATAGGTGGGGATAATGAGGAAAAGTAGCTTGCTCCTGTGGTGCAAATTGGGCCTTAAATATTGTGTAGACACATGGAAAGGATAATCTCTTTTCTAATTATCTTACCTTCACCAACTTCAAATGAGCAGGGAAGAGGTTCTTAAAATCTCTTTTCATGGGTATGATTTAGCTTTGAAAGTGTGATCTTACAATCTTTTCGATGACGATTAAGTATGAAAACAAGAATTACCAGAATAAGAATAGTCTCTCAAATGTCACAATCTGAGGACGGGATCATCCACGCCTCTGGTAATGTACATTCCACTCTGATGCCGAATAAATAAACAGACTCGTGGTACCAAGAGCATATCTGGCCTGCAAGTATGGCTGTTCCCTACCGAGATAGATATTTTAGTGCTAAGTGGTCAACATGTTCATCCTGTCACTCTCTTCAGCCATGTTACTTGGTCTTCATGACCGAGTTCACTGTATCTCATGTCGTACAGCTTGCATGTTGAACTCACGATTCTGAATGAACGACACTCTAGCCCTCGGTCCAAGATTACAATCGTAGGACGAGAAAGAAGTCGAATCTGACACCTCCGCTAAAGAGGCTGGTATGTTATCCCTATGGTGTAGCTTGTCAAAGTCAAAAAAGTTCATTATATTTTTACGTGCCAATTGTATTCTGTTGTAGCCCTTTGCGGTACTTCCTGGAAGGGGCCAGTGAGTCAGACGACCGGAGATCTCTCAGCCGGCCTGGACGACGTGGCTGGTCTTTCCGTGTATTGTTCTCTTCGACTGGCTTACCTGTAAGTTTCTTGCAGATTTAACGAGAATGTTCCGCCTCTAGCCACCTCGCGAATGTTCTGCTTTCTATCACCTGAACTATAAAAAGGGAGGCTAGCCGCGGACGGTCAGTGAGAGTTGGGCTCCGTGTTGGAGCTAGAGTCAGGGTTGGGCTCCGTGGAGGAGTCCGTGTTGGTGCTGGACTCGGGGTCAGTGGGAGACTCAGTGTGTTAGGGCTCAGTGGCTGGGCTGAGGGCGCCAGATGTGTTGGCTACAGCTAGTGTCCCACAGAGGTCTGATTTTTTAATTTTTATTTTACAAGTTGCTTTACGTCGCACCGACACAGATGCGTCTTACGGCGACGATGGGACAGGAAATGGCTAGGAGTGTGAGGGAGGTGGCCATGTCCTTAATTAAGGTACAGCCCCGGCATTTGCCTGGTGTGAAAATGGGAAACCACGGGAAATCATCTCCAGGGTTTCCGACAGTGGGATTCGAACCCACTATCTCCCGAATACTAGATACTGGCCGCACTTAAGCGACTGCAGCTATCGAGCTCGGTGCCAAGGTCTGAAGAAGGAGCCGTTGTAAGTATCGGAGTGTCCAGAGAGTGGCTTTACTAAAGACGTGCGGAATAGACGAAGACTGTGTACTACCTGATAATACTGTGTATTTGTCTAATTCCTTGGACTGAGGATCGCCGTAAGTCAGCGAGGAAGCCGCTAACTTGAGTGTGAGGGTAATATTCGCTGTTGTGAGTATCGTCCTGCTGCTGAATACTGTTGAGCTGTTGCTGTTTATTTGTTCATTGCATTTGTGATTGTGTAAATTGCCGGACTTTCCCTGGAATCGAACCAACGAACAGTAATCGTTTGTTGAGTAGCTCGTAGCCCTGTGTTCAGATCCAGCGCTCTACACATAGCTGCTGTATGAGGTGACTGAACGTGGGGAAGTGAAAGTAAGGATTAACCGCCCCAGGTATAGCAACGGACCGGGCCACTTGCTTTGCCATATGGAAGAGAGACTTGTAAAGAGACATTACTTAGTAAATTTGGCCGTTCATAGCTGATTAGAATTGTGTGTATAAATGTGCGGGTACATTTATTGGATCATTCTGAAATAAATTAGAGTGATAACGGAATTTTATTCTTAACAATATTCAAAGGTTTTAAACACTTATTGGAGCCAATCTCGGTGATTCCGTTCGTGAGGCGTCGTCTTATGGGTTTGTAAGATAGCGTAATCGATCGCAGCCGAGATCAGTGGATTTGGGGTTGGTTGAATTCGACACATTCAACTAATACGGGTAAACTTGGAAAAAGCTATTAGGAACAAAAATATGACTCCATCTCGTAGTAATAATAATGGCGCGCGTCCTCCGGAGAGTCCTGGTGCAGGTCTTACGAGTTGACGCCTTATAGGTGACCTGCGCGTCTGTGAAGATGGGGCCCTATTTATGATGGATTTTGATGATGAGTACGAGACACACACACACACATCCCCTGTGTCATCGGAATTAATTAATGAAGTTTAAAGTCCCCATCCTCGTGGACCAAAAGCCAGCACGCTAACCATTTAGGTATGGTGCCGGATAGTTCGTGTCTTCAGCCCAAAATGGCGCAGCATTTTTCAGGCACACTCCCAATGGAGGTGAGCTGCACGTACCCAGTCCTCCTGCCACATACATCTTTGGCAGTACCTGGAATCGAACCTGGGCCCCTGATGACGGTAGGTAATAGTGCTAAACATTACGCTACGGAGACGGACCATCTCGTAGTGACAGCATGTGTAGACTACTGCGGGTGAGTGTTTTAATTTTATTTAATTAATTAATTTATTTACTAGCAAATGCACCCGTGCTTCGCTACGGTATTCTACATTGTATACGGATATCGAAGTAAATTACTGTACATGAAGTGAATAAGATTTTTTAAACTGCATGTCTCTTGACGTTATCCGAGAAACAGCATAGGAAGGTCTGCAGACGTTGTTTCCAATGTAAAGTGCGAGTTGAGGAGTTGTGATGATAATGACAGGTCCGCAATTCACTATGCGTAACGTCAGCCACATTTTGATGTGTAAATTTTTTATAATCGGTGGCACCCTTGCAAGGGGGCACCTATTCCTAACGACAAAGCGAATCAGCTAAAAGAGTTTTGAAAAATGCACGCTCCCTTGCTGTCTGCTAGTCAAATCGAGAAGGGAATTATACATTACAACTGCACACAGGCATTGGAGGAGGTCCCCTCCAGCTGACAGTCACTATTGATTTGTAAAGTATTAATTACCATGTCAGACACACCCCCTTCTAGATCGCTACAATTCGACTTCAATGAATAAACGTAGATCGACATACGGAAGTGTATGCATGTTCACCTACATTTACAGAATATCTGTTGCTAAACGGTGCATGAAATCGAAAAGCGGATTGTACGGTAAGACACCTCTGGCCTCATTTAACAATCTAAATGGCTGGCCCTATGATATTTCCTCGTATCTCATCTATTTAAAGGTATAATTGAGCAGAAACGTTGAATAGGGTGAAATTTGTGTAAGATTTTCACACAGTGAATTACGTTTCAGACAGCTTCAAACATAGAATTAGGCTCACATATGGCTACTGGGTGGGCCAATATTCGTGTAGAAGTTGATGATCCAGTCTTTCCTATAAGTGAATCAAACCATCAATTATACGTGTACAAAGTGGAAAATTTAGGTAAATCCAGAAATACAACCAAATTTTACGTACAAAAAAGCTATAATTTTGCCAAATTTCAATTGTGTAACTTGTCTGGGAGATTGTGCCGCCATCTTCATATGGGGGAGGGGGTTAAAAATGAGGACTTTCAGGAAACTTTTAAGCCCATGAAACCTATAAGTTATCGTTCTGGATAAATATCATCGACTGTGTTCTTATGCAGATTTGAAACTCCCAGCGTGCCCCCCTCAGAGAATTTTGTGAATTTTAGACTTTTCTAGGGATCCTGAAGTCATCAGCTTGTCTGGTACCAAGTTTTAAGTTTCTAAGATTCCTAGAAGGGTCTCATTAAATCACGTCTGTTTTCATTTTAATGCCTTAATTCATATATATATATGTAGTACAGTAGATATATAGATCGCTCCAAACTGACTTCCATTCATTAATACAGATTATATTCCACCCGCTTCCCTAGTGGTTCTAGGGGCACCTTACTCCCAAAGTATGTTTTACAGGTAGTAAGTCATACTTGAAAGTCACACTGGAACATACACACGTCCACTATCTCGGTCATTTTTGACAATTTACTTTCTAAAATTCTCACCCCTATGCCGAAGGGGGCTGAAGTTGGACTTAAAAAATCCGGAATGTTACTATTCATCTCAACGACCCGGAAAACTATGGACTCGGCAGTATATTCGATTATTTTTATATTTCACTCCCCCCCTCCCCCAACCTAAATGGGGCTAAACATTGATATTTTTTAAAAATCGGGAATGTCACTATTTATCTCTGTGACCCCGAAAACTGTCGATTCGACACTTTTTAAACTTTTTTTAATCCTTTCCCCCCCTGACCCCCGCTCGTAAGGGAGCTACGGATGGCTTACCCCACAGTGCTCGTCTCCGGATAGTAAATCATAAGTGTACCAAGTTTGGTTGAAATTGCTTGAGTGGTTTAGGAGGAGATGTGTCATTTACACACATACATACATACATACATACATTTTTATATACAGTAAGATTAATTAATTAATTTATTTATTTATTTACTTTTTATTTTTGTAAGTTGTTTAATTTAGTAGTAATCAGAAAAAAGTACGAAGTACTCCATTTTACACTGACTTATTATGACAATATAAAAGACTAACAGTAAGACAACAAAAATAATATTTAACAAAGAAGGGACTTAATATTGACAAATTCGCCATAAGTGAAATAAAAACTAAATAAGAAGAGGAAAAACATGCATAATAATGTCCGCGCTACTAGTAATGTTCTCGCCAGGTTGTCTAAACAGAGAATCAAGAGCTCACTCCTTTTGTATACATTTCAGTTAGTCTTTGGAGAAACGATAGGGAATGAAGATGCCAGTTTCATTTGCTGTAGTGATAATAAAGGAAATTCCTGTAAAAGACAGTCAAATTACAGTCATAACATACGGCTCAGGATCCTATTGATAATAGCCAGATCGTTATACAACTGGGATAAAGTGGCGCCGAAGACGATGACTAAGATTAAATTAAGAAGCACAACCCTTAAAATCGCATGAAAGAATGGTTTAATACATAGACATTTCATGCGTTAGTTTCTTTACAAATCAAATCAACTCCGAAGGGGCATGGACTAGCAAGTGACCAATCCTTAGCCCGAAGGCCTGCGGTCAGCACTTCGAATCCTCTCGGCCGTTATTTTTGGCTCTCTAGACCGGGGCCGCCATCTCATTCTCACATAGCTGCTCAAATTGTAATCACGTAGGCTGAGTGGACCACGAACTAGCCCGCAGATCCAGGTAAAAATCCCTAACCTGGCCGGAAATTTCACCCGGAGCCACCGGGTAAGAGGTAGGCACGCTACCCCTACACCGCGGGGCCGGCTGTTAGTCCCCTAACGAGCATTGATTTGTTGCACCCTCGTAATCGAAGTAAAGTGCCAACAGTGTGGTCGGTTGCCACTGGTGACAAACAGGTCTTGTCACGCTGCATGGTAACGTTCTGCCTGCGACAATAGTGACCGGCTGAGACAAGATAGAGCTTTAACCACTTATGATTGAAATCTTTCAATCACGCTGAGAATCGAATCCGGGACCCGGAGGATCGAAAGCCAACACGCTGCTCACTCAACCATCGAGTCGGACTTGCTAGTCTTGCTAGTCAATTTCCTCTGTTTTCACACTGTTCATTTTATTTTCCTAATTTTGGCTTTCATATTCAATTTTTTTACATTATTAAAGCGGTTTTTGTGATGTTGCTTTGCATCGTTTGCCTTAGAGACAAGAAATTCAGAAATAAGTTATGAAGTATTTAAAGAAGTCCACTCAGTGTGTTGTTGACAGCAGGAGTAGAGGAGGAGTGGACATTGTCACAAAAATTAAAATATCCCAGGTCGGTATCATAATCGATCCAACCGCACGATTTGAAGTAAACTCAGAACAACAACAATAATTTGACCCTGAGAAGAAAAAAAGAAATAAGCAATTTAGAATTTCTGCATTTGGCTTAATGATCGGCAGCTCTTCCAATGACATTTCAAAATTTCTGCAAGATATTTTGGATTTCTAAGCAATTACCCCTCAGAGTGACCGTTCAATACAAATTCTGCGAGGCATTCATTTTTATGAAGAATAATTAGGTGTCGGTACAGAACTGTTTATCAAGTAAATTACGTTATAACTTATTTGTATTGCAGATGATATCCTTTGTCTTATTGCAATCTGCAGTGGCAGAAAGAAACGTAAATAAATCAATACATGAAAAATACATGGATACAAATTTTATTGGCGTAATTAATCCCGTTATGGGTTTTCGAAACGTACATGACTTCAAGTAGTTGCTGCTAATACTATTAGCGGGAGGAGATAGCCATAATACTCCCATTACAACTGGTGGGATTACGTGCTAACGACCTGATAATCACCACGAACGGTGTGGGGTGTTTACAAACCCTGAAACCAGGAATCAGTGATTAGCGGTTTGAATTTCCTAGTACTCTCAAAGTAAGCAATCCACACAGAATGTGCAATTAGCCAACAGATTGAGGTATTTAACTGTGATCAGTGGGCAACGTTCAATAGCATCAAATATCACCAACGAAATGAATGAGTGAAACCACACGCCAGAGTGATTGTGAAACCAAATTTAGATGGGTCTGAATAACATAGGCGATAGATGTTTTAACATTTTTTAACCTTTAATTCCTCGCACTCGCTCTCTACCGCAATTGCTTGCATGGCGCTGTTCATGTCCCCAGGAGAGTGCACATTAAATAACTAAACAGTCCTTCTATTATAAACATTACACAATGAAGAAACATATTTACAAGAAATTAACACACGTTAAGTTGCTATTAGTTGATCAGTCTAGCTTAAGCCAGTAAGAAGGACAGACGTGTGGTGTGGCGTGCGCCTGTGGAGTGGAGTGGAGTAGGAGTGGGGAAGCGGTAGGGTCAAGTGGACGGCAAGGAGGTAGATAGGATGTGCTGCGTAGACGTAGAAGTTATGAGGAAAGTGGTAAAAGAGGTAGTTCAGGAGTTATGTTCGTTTGAGCAATTAAAAAAGATGCTTCAGGAGCACGAAAATACGAGACAGTGGATCCAGGATTACATGAAAAATACGAAGGCAATGATGGAAGACAGCGAGAAAGAACTGGTGTCACTAGGGGAGAAAATAAAAATATGGAAGAGGAGCTGGTAAACCTGAAGAAAGAAATACCAGTCTGCAGACAGGAGCGTAAGAAGAGATCCATATTTATTTACGGGGTGGAGGAAGAAAAGGCAGAATCTAAAGTGGACATTATTTACAAAGTGGTAGATGTCATACAAAATAAAATGAAAATTAATTTCAGTGAGGTTGATATAGACAATGTGGAGAGAGTTGGCCCATAAAAGTGTCGCTGCTATCTTCATTGATGGCAGATATAGTGACAAGGAATGCTGGTAATCTACGGTGTGAGAACATTGGAGTTAAGAAGGATTTCGGAGAAGAAAAGAGTATGAATTTCAAAATTCTTAAGAAGCATTTAGTAAAAGCAAAAATTCAGGGGTTGAGAGCGTATATTAGTGGCCAGATACTTGTGGTGAGCGACAGGAATTGGACCCGAAAGTGGGCAGTATCGCAACTGAAATTAATGGATGAGAGTTTGAGGCAAGAAGAAACTAGCAGGGCTGAGAGTTCGAGGCAAGAAGAAACTAGCAGGGATGATATGCATATTATCAAGGGAGGAGCACCGAGCAGAAGGGGTTCCTGGGAAGCGATAGTAAAAAGAGCTGAGGAAAGAGTAAATGCAAGGAGGATGGAAGAAGTCAAGAAATTAATGAACGAACTAGTGACGGAGGTCAGCGTCAGAGAAGAAAGCAGGATGCAGGAAGAGAAGATGGAAGAAGAGACACAGGGGATGACAAGTGGACATAATCAGAGCGAAAATAATGGCTTGAGGGAGGAAGCAGAAGTAAGAAGTGCCGTGGCTAAAGGGAGAAGCTTGAGTTTGAAAGAGTTATGGGGTAAAAAGGGAAAAATGGAAGAAGGAGTAATTACGAGAAGTAAAAAGACAAGTAACAGTAGTTAGTAACCTGGTTTGCTTAAATGGTATTGGTGATAAGAGTGGTAGCGAAGTTTAGATGGTATTTATTCAAGTGATGGTGTCTGTGGTATTTATTCATAAGATGGATGAATTAGAGGTATGGTATTTATTCAAGCGATGTTGTCTGTATGTGTATTGTAATGGTTGAAGTAAATATGGCCTGGAATAGAAGTGTTTAGGGAGGTTGGAAGAATGTGTGGGTCGGTAAATATGTAATGATGGTTAAATTCAAGTGATGGTGTCTGCATGGGTATTGTATGATGGATGAAAGAGGCAGCGAGATGATAAGGTGTTTTTAAGTGTATTGTAATTGTATGGTATTTATTCATAAGATGGATGAATTGTGGAGTTCGATAGATGAATGATAAGAGAGGTAGCGAAGTTTAGATGGTGTTTTTAGGTATAAGATGGATGGATTGCGGAGTTCGATGATGGATGATAAGAGAGGTAGCGAAGTTTAAATGGTATTGGTGATAAGAGAGGTAGCGAAGTATAGACGGTATTTATTCAAGTGATGGTGTCTGTATGTGTATTGTAATGGTTAAAGTAAATGTGTCCTCGAATAGACGTAGTAGCAGAATGTGAGTGCAACGGAAGTATGGAATCAGCAACCCCGAGGGAGTCAAGTAGAGGAAATGTAGGAGGAATGGAATGTGCAAAGGTTTGCATGTATACTCAGCAGGGGCATGAAGGTCTGTGACATTCATAATATCGCTTAAATTTCATATTCTGGGAAGTCAATAGTAATATTCAGGAGAGAAGTTGGACGTGACATGAAGAGGCCAAGGATGACTACAGTGGTGACCTTTATTTGAGGGTCACGTTTCCGGAGTATCCGAGGGGATTCATGCCATGTCCAAGGAATATCATTATTTTACTAAATTATTCTATTAATTTTCTGTTCATTACGTGTATTATTTTCTTTTCTTTTTCTGTACCGTACATGGAGTGTGAATTGACTTAGGCTGGACAATGTTATTTTTCTCTTTTAAAGGATCAAATGGGTATTGTTACTGCAGATCTGTAGAAAATAATAAATAAATAAATAAATAAATAAATAAATAAATAAATAAATAAATAAATAAATAAATAAATAAATTAAATAAATAAATAAATAAATAAATAAATAAATAAATAAATAAATACTATTAGTTGATCTTTTGTTTTTCCCACACGTTTCATGCATGTCAACAGGAATATCTTCATCTCCTAAAAATCACTCTTCAATATCCTGCGATTTTGCGCTCGAATCATATTTATTTACAATAGAAATGCAAGAAAAATGAATATATTAATTGTGGAAAACTCATAATACAGCTTTCTAATTACTGGTATTTCAATATTTGTCACAAGGTTTTAAGGTATATATCCTGAATCCTTCTGGAAGGATAACAATATATATATATGGACTTTCTGACGCAGTTAAATGAAAAATGAAGGGTAGGGACTTGGTTGGTGCTGTGAACTCAGATCATTAGGTATAGAATATTTTGAGAGGTTGTTGCGTAGGTTTTTGAGTAAGTGAATGCACACAATTTGTTTTGGGGAGATTTTCTTTCATTGCCTGGGCTCTCAGTTTGTGAATGTTAAGTCACAATATTTTCAATATTTATGGATTCAATTATAACTTGTTAAGTGTTTTCGGGGGTTTGTACCTCCATAGGCTAATGAGTGTTTTCTGTAACTTTGGTTCACTTTCAATTGCAACAAATATCCTCAACGAAATTATTGACTAGAAACGCAAGCCATAATGAATGACAAAATAAATTTAGATGTGCCTCAATGATCTTCTAACATTATTAATAATTAATTCTTCTTTCACTTGTTCTAAGAATATGAATTAAATTCCATTTGAAATTTTAAACTGTGATTTGTTTTAATGAATCCACTTTTTTCATGTTTAGATTGTCAAGTTTTCGTCGCTGTATTTCTGAAATATTTGCAGACAGAACTTCAATATTGTCATAAATTTAAAAATCGATGGCGCGTGGATAAATTGTGGTCTAATTCTCCTTCATGGTGTCGAAGTTTGGACTTCAAAACAGGCCAACATTAAAGGACTGAAAGCTTCAATTAATTTAAGCGCAGTCTCGTGGGTTGAACAAGCCACAAATTAACTAGTAGGGACCTACAACATACAGCAAACTGCAAAATGGAACTGCTGGCAATCTTCGAGTGCAGATAAATTGCACGTAGATGGCATATGTTACATGTATTGCAGTGAATTATGAAAGGCCAGATTGAAGGCTGCAGAGGTTTAGGTAGGATTCAGTGCTTTAGTTGAATGGTCTGCCACACAGAGGGCCCCAGCTTCGATTCCCGGCCTGGCATTTTAATCACGTCTGGTTGTTTCTTCTAGCTTTGGGGCTGGACGTTTATGTTTCTCTTAATACAGATCTTCAAGTACATCTCACACGACAAACCACCATGTAACAGGTACTTGTTAATATATTCCTCCACATAGGGTTTGTGACAGGAAAGGCATCCGGTCATGAAACTGGACTAAATTAATGCCAACTCCAGTTAATTACAAAAAAAGTAATGCTAGAAAGAAGAAGGTTAGGTAGAACGTGAACATCATGCCTGAAGAATATTCAAGAATGGACGGGGATCGAAAGCTTTGGAGTACTATACAGTGTTGCTGATGATAGAAGAACACTCCATATTGATCGCTGACGTGTCCAGAAGAATGGGCAGGGCACGTAGAAGTAGAAGAAAATGTTGACATATTTAGAGCTGACTCCAGTTTTGCTTTAATTGCTTCTTTCTTTATTTCCTTCATAATCCGTTTACTCTCCAGGGTTGGATTTTCCCTCGACTCAGCGAGGGATCCTACCTCTACCGCCTCAAGGGCAGTGTCCTGGAGTATGAGAATTTGGTTCGGCGATAAAACTGGGGAGGAGGACCAGTGCCTTGCCCAGGCGGCCTTACCTGCTATGCTGAAAAGGGGCCTTTTGGTGGGATGGGAACATTGGAAGGGAAAGACAAGGAAGAGCGAAGGAAGCGGGCGTGGCCTTAAGTTAGGTACCATCCCGAAATTTGCCTGGAGGAGAAGTGGGAAACCACGGAAACCACTTCGAGGATGGCTGTGGTCGGAATGTAACCCTCTTCTACTGAGTTGACCTACCGAGGCTGAGTGGACACCGTTCCAGTACTCATACCACGTTTCAAATTTCGTGGCAGTGCCGGGAATCGAATCCCGGCCACAGAGCCAGTCACTTTAATTTTTATAAACTGAAATAATGCGAAATTGATAATTAATAAGATTAATCAAGGCTCTCTTACTTTAAGAAAAGTTTAATGAGGACAATGAAATAGTCTCTATCAACAAATAAGAGTGTTGTTGTTTGAATCATCAGTATATAGACTGGTTTAAAACAGCTCTCCATGCCATCCTGTGCTAACCTTTTCATTTCTACGTAACTACTGCATCCTACATCTTCTCTATTCTGCTTGTCGTATTCATTCTTTGATCTACTCATACTGTTCATACCACCCACACTTCCTTCAAAAACCAACTGAACAAGACTTGAATGTCTTAAGATGTGTCGTATCGTTCTGCCCCTTCTTAATAAATTTAGCCAAATCAATCTCCTCTCACCAATTCGATTCAGTGTCTATTCATTTGTGATTCTATCTATCCACCTCAATTTAAGCATTCTTCTGTAACGCCACATTTCAAAAGCGTCTATTCTCTTTCTTTCTGAGCTAGTTATCGTCCATATTTCACTTCCAAACAATGCTACGCTCCAGACGAAAGTCTTCAGAAACATCATTCTAATTCCTACATTAATGTTCGAAGTGTGCAAATTTCTTTGCTTAAGAAAGCTCTTCCTTGCTTTGTGCTAGTCTGCATTTTATCTCCTCCTTACTTCAGCCATCGTTACTAATTTTACTACTCAAGTAGCAATATTCATCTACTTCCTTGAAGATTTCATTTCCTAATCTGATATTACCTGCATGTCCGACTCGTTGGCTGAACTGTCAGCGTACTGGCCTTCGGTTCAGAGGGTCCCGGGCTCGATTCCCGGTCGGGTCGGGGATTTTAACCTTAATTGGTTAATTCCAATGGCCCGGGGGCTGGGTGTATGTGTTGTCTTCATCATCATTTCGTCCTCATCACGACGCGCAGGTCGCCTACAGGGGTCAAATGGAAAAACCTGCACCTGGCGAGCTGAACCCGTCCTGGGATATCCCGGCACTAAAAGCCATACGACATTTCATTACCTGCATCACCTGCCTTTGTTCGACATTTGCATCTTGTAATCCTTACCTAAGACTCCGTCCATCGCATTCAGCAACTTCTCGAGATCTTCTGCAGTCTCAGATAAAATAACAATATCATCAGCAAATCTCACTGTTTTGATTTCCTCTCCTTGGATTGTGATTCCCTTCCCCAACTCCTCTTTGATTTCCTGTACTGTCTGTTCTATGTATACACTGAAAAGTAGGGGGAGGGGGAAAACTGTAGCCTTTTCTCACTTCTTTCGCGATTGCTGCTTCTTCTGTTTCATAGTCCTCTATTCATATTACTGCAGACTTATTTTAATGCAGATTGTAGATAATTCTTTTTTCTCGGTACTGATCCCGATCTCCTTCAGAATCTCAAATAGTTTGGTCCAATCAATATTATCGAATGGATTTCCTAAATCTACGAACGCCATATACGTGGGCTTGTCTTTCTTAATTCGATCTCCTAAAATAAGACTCAAAGTCAGGTTTGCTTCACGTGTTCCTACATTCTTCTGAAACCAAATATTGATCTCCTCCCAACTCAGCTTCAACTCGTCTTTCCATTCTTCTGTAAATAACAGGTGTTAAAATGTTTCAGACATGAGATACAAAACTAATGCTGCGGTAGTTTTCACCTCGTCAGAACCGACTTTCTTGGGAATAGGTATATCAATATTATGCCGAAAATCGGACAGTACTTCTCCTGTCTCGTACATCTTACACACTAAATCAAATAATCTCGCCTTATTGGTTTCTCCTAAGGCAGTCAGTAACTCAGAGGAAATGTCATCAATTCCAGGAGCCTTGTTCCTATTTAGGTCTCTCACAGCTCTGTCGAATTCTGACCTGCCGTGCGAGGTGGCCGTGCGATTAGGGGCGCGCGGCTGTGAGCTTGCATCCGGGAGATAGTGGGTGCAAACCCCGCTGTCGGCAGCCCTGAAGATGGTTTTTCGTGTTTTCCCATTTTCACGTCGCACCGGCACAGATACGTTTTATGGCGACAATGGAATAGGAAAGGCCTAGGAGTTGGAAGGAAGTGGCCCTGGCTTACATCCCCATCATTTGCCTATTTTGAAAATGGGAAACCATCTTCAGAGCTGCCGTCAGTGGGGATCGAACCCACTATCTCCCGGATGTACGCTCAAGGCTGTGGACGCCTAACCGCACGGCCAACTCGCCTGGTAAAGGAAAGGCTATAGATGTCATGTTTTGATTTTTGATTGTATGCTATTCCAGATTCTATAGCATCCCAAACACAAATAATTACATTTAAATGGGAATAAGTTATCAGCCGCATTTTCTACGTACGGAGCACAATTATCAATGATTTACAAGAAAGCAAACTACTTGTAATACTTTTTTATGACTGTATATCAAGGTCATAGCCACGGAACCTCAAGTTTTATGTCGAGTCTCAAACACAAGGATGGACATTTCCATTTCAGAAATATCACGTTCACTGGCCAGGATTCAAACTACAACTGTCATGGTGAGAAGTCAGTAACGACACGAACCTCCACCTACAACTACTGCATGTTCCAACTGAAGTGAGCTAAGCTCCGTACGCCGTTACCTACGATGTTAGGAAAGCTATATATAATTCATAGATGTTACTGAATATCTTCTGCCAGCTGCCTAGCGAAGCTGGTTAGAAGTCGCACGCCTTCTATGCTGAAGATCGTAATGTCGAATCCAGATTCAATCGATTGGAATATAAGAGTCCGTAAACCTCGCATGGCAGCGCTGGAGTTAGATTTGTAGCAATATAATCCCTTTGTACGATGTGCACTACGTTCCTTGCCTTCTCTTGAATTGTCTTTGATAGTCAGCTTAGGCATGTTTGTAATACAAATGGAAGTCGTGAATACATTTGCCTGATGTCAATAGTGTTCCCTGTATCTGGTCTTGTACGTAATATTTTGTTATGGAAGAAATGAGATTAAATTTCATATTTTGATGTCAGGACTTTCAAGGCTTTTCTTTAGACGTATAGCTGAGAAGGAACGTCGCATATTGGAGGAAAAAGTGAATGTTACTTGTGACAGTGAAAAGAATACATTTAAGTGCCCAAGAATGGAATAAAATGTCAAATATTCTCTTTTACGAGTATGAAGAGAATTTTAGATATTTTAAAAATATTTTGTACTCATCGTAGCACTAGTTCAGAAAATGATTAATTTAAGTATATTCAGGTAGACTTTTGTAAATACCTGGAGTAAATTACTAAGTATTAAACTGAATTATTTGTATACATTTGAATAATGTAGATATTAGGTGTCCCCTATTGAAGGGGATATGTACAATGTGATGCCGAAAAAGGGGATCAACCTCAAGAGATTTCATAAGAAGAAAACACTCCATATCAACCGGAAATGTGCCAAAACGGTGTAAAATGTATACACATTATTGTAATTAGCGAAGTGGTTCAGGACGAGACTAAATACAAATATCAATATTATGGGATTCCAAAACGCATGCCTATACTGCAGTGTGACAGTAATGCTGGTACGTTACAGAGGGTGTCCGAAGTAGCTTATTGCACGCACCTACACGTTACGTCATGGATAGCCGCATCCGTTCCAGTGTTCTCTCTCGTAACCGAAGAGTGGTGAAGTGCCCGTATAGCTAGAAGTCAGGGGGATTAAATTTGGGTTACTGAGAGGACCGTGCAACGGGCCCTCTCAACCGATCCATATCCGGCTCCATGGCTAAATGGTTAAAGTGGTCACATTTGGCCGAGGATGTTCCGAGTTCGATTCCCGACCGGGTCGGGGATTTTAATATTAATTTGTTAATTTTAGTGGCTCGGGGATGGATGTGTGTGCCAAGTTCAGCATTGGAATTCATCATTGGTACGGCCCTATACACACATACGCAAGTCGCCCGTACGGCGTCATCTCGAAAGGCAGCCTGCACCAGGCCTCTTCTTAGACCACACGCCATTTTATCCGATCTATGTGCCGGCGAATGTCGATTCGGAAATGGACTGGAACTCTATCATGCAGCTGTCACGCGATCCGTCGTACCGCCTCCTGCACTACAGGCAGAGTGTTCTGCAGGAAATTCAGATACGAACACTCATTGCGGCGTCTTGAAGAAACGATGTGTCGTAGTAATTTTGGAGAGTTGTGTTGAAAAAGTGTTGTCGTGGGGAGTGTTGGAGAGTAGTTCACTGGTGCTGAGTTATTGTCGAGTGATACGTGTTAAATATTTCACTGTGTGGAGCAGTCATGTTAACTGATTGTATAAAATATCGGCCTTGTCTGGAGTCGAGCCAAGTGTACAGTCATCGTGCTGCGTGATACCCAACGCTCGTGTGTTCGAAACTGTGTTCATTTAACTGCTATGAATAGTAATTGATGGTGATGGTCTGTGTCAAGTTAAAGGCGAAAGCTGTCAATCAAGATTACGGAATGGTCGCCCGTTCTAGGTAATTACCGTTAAACTGGAGAACTGCTATGGGAAATAGCCATTAATTAGCGAAACCTACCGTCATTCACTGTCAAGTATAATGGTGCACGTTTATGTGTGTGTGCTGATTAAGTCACCTAAATGAAATTAGTCCAATAAATGCCATTATTTTATTTGTAGCAATAATAAACGCAATTATACAAGAATTAATGAAATGTTCACATAATATAAACTTAATATTCAATTAAATGTAGTGTAAGATAATAATTATACTGCAATCATATACCAAATCTTATACAATTTTCTATACCTTAACACTGTGATTTACTATAGGTGGAGTGGTACAATGCCTTACTCCTAGAATTACATTTTATTTACAAAATACAAATTTAAACGAAATTTACAGAATATTGAAGTCCTCTTTATGTATCCTACATCCTATTGCATTAAGAAATATTTTACATTATTCAGTTAATATTTTTAAGTTGGTGGCAATATTAATCGATAATATCATTCATTTAACCACTTTGTTCTTCTGTTTAATGATTAACAAATAATTGCATTTCTCAGCAGAGAAACTGACACACAAAAACCCATTTTCCTGGGAAAAACCAGCAAATTTGATGTTTATTAATTCCATAGCCATTGAGAAGCCGTTAAACACTACTACTTTCTAAAGAAACCCCACAATTTATTGAGATCAGACAAAAAAATAGAAACAACCGAAAAATGAAAGCATATCTCGAAATATTGTTCCTTCTTGGCAAACAGTTGAGGGATACATCGATATCTATTAGTGGCGTCTGCACTAGTTTATAGCATCAGTAAATATTTAACTTAATAACAAGCTTCAATCAACACAATGGCTATGGCGCCATTAGTGGAATGATATAGATCAACGTTGTGGACAACAGTTTCAGGAAGCAGTAAAGCAATTAAACCACAATCCCCTCGTGCGTTGATATTAATAACGTGGAGTGCTTTGGAAGTTTTATTATGCTGATTTATAGGTGCTCCGTAAACCACGGAATGTTAATAATAATAATAATATGTAAAATAGAGCAGTTTGCGAAATTAAATGTGTTCTTACTTCAGGCTCAAACAATACATAGTTGAATTAAATCAAACACTTTCTGCGATAATTTCTTTCAATATTGAGGTTATACAAATCAGCGGAAGTACATTTAGTCAAAGCATTGCACAGGTGTTAAATTCCTGCTTATGAATAAATTCTGAATTAACTGAACTCCACATGACATCTCAGGGGATCTATCGCAAATGATTATTCTAAAACTTCCTGGAGCACCAGCCTATTTTGGACCTTGCCTTCCAAGATAAATCACCCGCAGACACTGGAGTCCCACGTGATTAGTGTGACGATATCCTCAGTCGTATTTCTTGGCCGGGTTCATTATATCTGGCATTAGATAACTTCTCAGATCCCCTCACGGGGCTGAGTCTAGCCGTAAGTTCAGAATTAAGACTTTGAAGCGGCCAAGCATCTCCAAAGAAGAGACAGGTAACTACTGTAACTCTGCATGACGAGGCTGGACATCTATGACTCCTTCAATGGTCTTCGTTTACTTCTAATGATAGAACAATATGCCCTATATATATGGAAAAAATATTGAAATCAAACAAGTACTTTCTGACTGTAAATTAAAAATACAGATCGATTTGCAGAATAAACTACTTACTTCGTTCAGGTTCAAACAAGGCGAAATTGAGTTAAAGCTCTTACTCTTTTAGCCTCTGTTCTATTGCGCTAGAGATTGTACAAGTCAGTGAAAAAATGGGTATTTTTATTTTTGTCGAAGGGAAAGATATGTATTAAATTATGATTGCTGAATGAATTGAGCAGTACTTGAAATCTTCGCATTCCTCTTCAAAAAGTATTACTGTACAATGCTGTAACTTAATGAAAATTGTTAGTACACCTTTGATGAGAGGAAACATTTTTAAGGATTTGAAATAAGTTAATTCTGGTTTAAAAAATACTGTTAATCAAATAAAAATATACATTAGGTAGGTGGTGGGTTAGAACTCCACTGCTGATAGTCTTTGCGCTTGGTTCTTTCTCGATGGACTGCCTGTCATTCAGTGAGGTTTATTTATTTACTCGTGTCAGAAGCATACTTAATCACATTTAAAATAAAGTCACAATTAGACTATTTACAAAACTTACAAAAATGGACGAACAAAGGAAAATTGACCAAATTTACTATACATCTAGATGGTGTTTTTCCAAACTGAGCCACACCTATGGCGTTGTCATCAGCAAGCATTAAATCTTGCTCTGAACATGAAAATGGGCAGAGAGGACATTTATACATGTGGATAGCAGTTTGTTCTTCACCGCAGTCGCACTTGCTGTCCTCTGATGTGAAGCCCCATAACTTAAGTGAGGACTTAGCCCTACCGACACCAGTTCTTAATCGGTTAAGGGACCTCCAAACACTCCAGTCTTCATTGTAACCAGCCGGAAGATGTTCACGCGGCTCCATCCACTCTTGCTGCTTAGATTTCCACAAGGAAAGTCTTGCCTTATCTGGTGGTCCTATCAAGGGCTTTGATGTCTGGAGGAAACATTCCCTGGATTTCAGCCTAGATTGAGATTGATGATGACCGAGCAGGTGAATTTGACATTTTATTACACATAGCTATATAAATACCTTTGCTGGCGAGATGTAGTGTTTACAGTGCACTATGTCTTCTGGTATGGGCTATATAAAATTTGTTACTTTCATTGACCTGTCTCAGTCTCATCCTTGGCTTTGACAATATGAAAGTGACTTAGGTATGAGCGATGCTAGTAATACCATTGCTTATGCAGTCAGTCCCTCTTATGAATGGTGTGAAAATATCGCTCATAGGGTCGGTAGGTGCATGCATTTTAGTGGACTTGGCAGACTGATATGTAATAGCAACGGCTGGCTCGGTGATGAAAGCAACGGGAAACTACTTCACTCCTCATTTCTCTAGTACGCCCCTTCAGTGACGCTTAGGCTATTTATGACAGCTGTTGGCGGAGCTGCAGAGGATCAAACCAGCCTTCGGGCTGAATACCGAACATACACATACAGCAATATAAACATCGGCTACTGACGTAAGACTGAACCAAGTCCTACAGCCTGCTTTGAATGATCTTAAAATAGTTAATTTTCTACTTGGTTAATATACTGTATGTCGCTACCTTTGATTTTGAGTGTCATCTAGAGACTTGGAATGTATGAGCATTAACAGAGCATTGCACCTATTTATGGTTTGGCACCCGTGATCTTAAGACATCTCTTTCTGAATTGTCACTACTGTTAGCTCTATTCAAACCAACCAATCTGCGTCCAGGTTATCCATATAAATTCTGGCAATGTATCGATCTGGATCATGAACTGTGCGGCGATAAATGAGGTTCACCTCTCAGGAGACTAAGGGTGAGCTGGGGCAGCATGTAACGTAGGCGGCTATATTTTCATCTAACTTGTGAACTTATTTGTGTATGACGATGGGAAGATACCGGTGTTATCTTCTAGCATGTAACAATTAGGGTGTGCCGCGTTTACTTTAGTTTTAATGTAGGGCTTCCTAATATTCTATTAGCTTGTAATATGTAGGTTTCTAGGCTATCTACGGAGGCAGTGTACCCCTCGTGGGTATGATGTAATTTCATGAGGAAGTACGAGTGTAGTGTAGTGTAAGGATGTAAAGGAGAGGGCATATAAGTCTTTGGTAAGATCCCAACTAGAGTATGGTTCTAGTGTATGGGACCCTCACCAGGATTACCTGATTCAAGAACTGGAAAAAATCCAAAGAAAAGCAGCTCGATTTGTTCTGGGTGATTTCCGACAAAAGAGTAGCGTTACAAAAATGTTGCAAAGTTTGGGCTGGGAAGAATTGAGAGAAAGAAGGAGAGCTGCTCGACTAAGTGATATGTTCCGAGCTGTCAGCGGAGAGATGGCGTGGAATGACATTAGTAGACGAATAAGTTTGAGTGGCGTTTATAAAAGTAGGAAAGATCACAATATGAAGATAAAGTTGGAATTCAAGAGGACAAACTGGGGCAAATATTCATTTATAGGAAGGGGAGTTAGAGATTGAAATAACTTACCAAGGGAGATGTTCAATAAATTTCCAATTTCTTTGAAATCATTTAGGAAAAGGCTAGGAAAACAACAGATAGGGAATCTGCCACCTGGGCGACTGCCATAAATGCAGATCAGTATCGATTGATTGATTGACTGATTGATTGATTGATTGATTGATTGATTGATTGATTGATTGATTGATTGATTGATTGATTGATTGATTGACTCTTGTTTCCCTTGGTCACTTTGGTTTTGGTGGCTAAGATTCTCTAACATCTAAATTTTTCTATCTCAAACTATTCTTTCTTATCTCAGTCACCAACGTAGTATGGCTTATCTTTTGTGTCACCTGGATTTCTGCCCATTAGGTTTTTTGGCAAGCCATGTCACGGGATTACTGGAGTCGATTTAGCATCCCATTCCATTTTGTTCTCGGACTTTCTACCTATAATTTTTGTTTTTCTCTTTCTTGCCCGTCTAGTAGGAGCTTAGGCTCGTGTTTTTTTCTGGATCTTTCTCATCCATGGGTTGTTTCTGCTAGTCCTTGAATAAGGGGCAACGAGTGTCACATGGCGTAAAAGATTCTAAGCTTGTAAATGGAATAAGAAGTAACCTGTCATAGATTCTTGGCCCGTTCGGCCAGTGAAAGTTGGAGTTGAAGTTACGAATTTGAATCCCCTCTGATGTCTTGGAAGCCTTGGCTTGTTTCGTTCATATTCATAGTAAATCACTGTTTAAGATTCTATTCCCACTTTAAGGGAAACATTTATTAATAGAGGCATACGGCTCTGTATCAAACCGAAGATTGTCTAGACTTGCAAAGTGTTGTCTTGTAAAACGGGAGCTATTTCTTCTAACTACTCTTGATTAAGATCCAGAGCTTTTATTATTTTTATATCCCTTTCACATTTTTATTACATTAACTTGTTAAATTGTTCTTGTTTTCTGAAAAGTATTAAAATATTAAAGGAAGAAAAATAAAGAAAATACTATGTAAGAATTATTTTCAAAATTCAAAAATAAATTGTGTGGTCTCTTTGTTCAACTACCCAGGCCCTGTCAATTCTTTCCGTCTTCTGCCCTTGATAGCATAATAATAATAATAATAATAATAATAATAATAATAATAATAATAATAATAATAATAATAATAATAATAATAATAATAATAATAATAATAATAATAATAATAATAAATAACTAACAGAATTGAGTGATTCAGCCAGTAGAGCGCTGGTTTTCGGAACTCAATTTAGCGGTTTCGATCCATTCAGTGGTATATGAAGGAACTGAAATAAGCCCGCCTGGTGCCAGTAAAAATTCTGTGGAATGAAATTCCAACATCATTGCGTCTCCGAAAACGGCAGATACAGATAGTGGGAATTAAAGCCAATAATAATAATAATAATAATAATAATAATAATAATAATAATAATAATAATAATAATAATAATAATAATAATAATAATAATAATAATAATAATAATAATAATAATGGAAGCAGTATGACTTCATCTACCGTGTCGCAGGTATTTAAATTTAACGCAAGAGGCTCTCTGTGTGTCAGTTTTGATGTTCCGTTTTTCTCTACCGGGGAACAGAGAAAAATTATTTCTATTTGGTTACCAGTGGCTTAATTTTAAAGTAGGACTTGTTTTTTCTTTCATTATTCCCAAAATGCCTGACATGGGACTTGAACCGCGGCTACTTTAGTTGGAATTGGTAACCATGTCTGTGGGCTATCAAACTGTTGAATCTCTCCTCTTCTCTTTTAAATTAGGAAGGATTTTAACTCTGTTGTTTATCTTTTAAAACAGCAGTGATAACCACCAGAGAATATTCAGCAAATATTTGCGAAATTTCATCTCTGAACATTATCCTGTGGGGCTAGAGCGTGTTTACTCCGTCGTATTTGTATTTCGTGACTGGATGGAAGCAGACAGGTTAGCTACCATCCCTTAACATCTCGTAGGATTTCCAGATCTCCCTTTTACACAATCGGCACAACTGTTTCATACAATATTCCTCGTGTACGCGAGTGCCATTGTAGACGAACTTGCTTCTCCCCCAGCTGAGTATGAACATTACAACTCAGAATTCTGAAATAAGTCTCAGGAGAGAAATATCTGGAGCTCGCTATAAAACAGGAGGAAAGTGAGCAAACACACACTTCAGACCCGGGTCTCATGAGAAGAATACACACCGCAGTCACGTCTTTCTTCAATTGTATCTGACGAGCACTGGGGAGAAACTGTTTTATTCTTAACGTCAACAAGACGAAAATAATAACTACCGTACGTCCTATCCAACAAGATTATACGAATTATCTCATTTACTGGGAGCCGTCAACGCAAACTGAATAGAGTACAGGTTATTGATTTCATCGTCGGCAGCAATAATATGAGGAGAAGCTGGGATGGAATTCACAGGTACACGTTCAGTACCTAAAGTGTTGTAGAATTAAAGGTTTGTAAATCAGTAACTACAGACAGACAGCGAATGTTAAACTGCAAAAGAACTGTTGGTGTCATGATTCTCGAAGATCAGATATTCAAGGAACTCTGGGCAAAGGACTTCAATACTTTTTATCAAGAAGAATTCTCATACAATTAAAAACCTAGAGGAGATACAGAAAACCTACTCATAGTGACTATCATGAATTTGACTCTGCACTGCGATCTCTGCCTTGCCAAAAATCCCCTGCTACTGATAATGTTCCTATTCAACTATTCAAATCGGCAAGTCAAAGTCTAATAAATAAATTGTATGAACTCACCCTGTCAATTTTCCAGGTAGGAAGTTGACCAAAAAAGTGAAGCTAACTAAATGTAATCTGTATAGAATAGTAGGGAAAAAGAGCCGGTGCTGGCACAGGGGCTAATGTGCAAGATGGCGACTATACACGGGCTCTTATGGGACTATCTTTGGAGAGCTGGCGCAAGGGCTACTGTGCAATATGGCGGCTATACATAGGCTCTCATGGAGAAAGCTGGCCTAGGGGAGACATATGACTGAAGGAAACGGCCTAGGGGCGATTGGGCAAGATGGCGGCTATACAAAGGCTCTTATGGAGAAAGCTAGCCCATGGGCTGCTGCGCAAGATGACGGCTATACATAGGCTCTAATAGAGAAAGCTGGTCTAGGGGGGACATAGGACTTAAGGAGACGGCTTAAGGGCGATTGCGCAAGTTGGCGGCTATACACGGACTCTTGTGGAGAAAGCTGGCCCAGAGACTACTGCGCAAGTTGGCGGCTAATCATAGGCTCTTATGGAGAATGCTTGTCTAGGGGGGACGTAGGACTTACGGAGACCGCCTCAGGGCGATTGCGCAAGATGGCCACTATACACGGGCTCTTATGGAGAAAGCTGGTCCAGAGGGTACTGCGCAAGATGGCGGCTATACATAGGCTCATATGGATAAAAGTGGTTCAGGGGAGACATAGGACTTACGGAGACGGCCTAGGGGCGTTAGCGCAAGATGGCCGCTATACACAGGCTCTTACGGGGCTAACGCTAGGGAGCTGGCACTGGGGCACATGCGCAAGATGGCGGCTATACATAGGCTCATATGGAGAAAGCTGGTTCAGGGGAGACATAGGACTTACGGAGACGGCCTAGGGGCGTTAGCGCAAGATGGCCGCTATACACAGACTCTTACTGGGCTAACGCTAGGGAGCTGGCACTGGGGCACAGGTGCAAGATGGCGGCTATACATAGGCTCATATGGAGAAAGCTGGTTCAGGGGAGACATAGGACTTAAGGAGACGGCCTAGGGGCGATTACGCAAGATGGCGGCCGCGTACAACTTCTTAGTGCTAGGGACCCCGAGCAAGGTGGTTGCTATACATTGGTTATATGAGACTAACTTTAAGGAGATGGACAAGGAGCTAATGGCGGTACATTGTTCTTATAGGCCTAACTCTACAGAGCTGCCTCAGGGGCTCACAACATTTAACTTATGACCTATTAGATCTAGCAGCCTAACGTCGTATAGACCTATCTAGAGGGCTCACAACTTGTAACTTTAGTTACAACTATTAGTTTGATCGGCCTGACATTCGAGAATTGAGGCAAGGGCTACTATACAATATGGCTGCTATACTGTATTCGTTTAGAATTAAGCAGTAGGCTGCCTCAGGGGCTCACAACGTGTAACTTATGACCTATTAGATTTATCAGCCTAACGTTCGAGAACTGAGGCAAAGGTTGCTGTGCAAGATAGCTGCTATACTATCTTCGTATAGACCTTAACTAGAGGGTGGCCTCAGGGGCTCACAACTTATAACTTGTACACTGTGTTGCCTGCATTGAAGGTAACAGTCCACGTACTTATTGATTGCAGTACTTTTTTTTACAATTTGTTTTTTGTCGCATAGACGCAGATAGGTCATATGGTGACGAGAGGATAGGAAAGGACTAGGAGTGGGAGGGAATCGGCCGTAGCCTTACTTAAGGTAAAGCCCCAGCATTTGCCTGGCGTGAAATGGGAAACCACGGAAAACCATCTTCAAGTACTGCCGACAGTGGGGCTCCAACCCATTGTCTCTCACATGCAAGATCACAGCTGCGCGCCCCTAACCGCACGTCCAACTCGCCCGGTGACTGCAGTACGCACGTGTAGACTGTGTTGCCTACATTGAAAGAACCCGTCCACGAACATTTTGGCTGTAGTACCCTGACTCGACACTAACATTAACTCGTAATACGTATTTCTTCTTCATTGGGGGACGGCCTATCACGCCATTATTGTTCACGAAACACGATACTTGAGATAAGTCCCAGATATTCCTATAGAGCTTCAATGATATTCTTCTGTATGTATTGAAGAGTAACATCAACTCGGGCCATAACTCAGAAAAAGAAATGCAGATGTCACCAGATATCGTCTTGTAGAAGGAAAAGTACATGTACGTTCATTGTAACTGAGGCAAAATTATCCGAAACATAACAGTACGTTCATAGGTCATATGTCAAACACGGTAGTGAACGTACAGGTACGTGACTACTAATTAAAAAGTAAGTGCGGTCAAAGGAGTTCTTTATTGACCAGTTCTTAAAGTTAATCATATTCACTCAAAAACGATGAGCACACGGTATTGAATGATACTCGTACTTAATATTTTATCAGACATCATCCTTTTAATTAGCTTTACGCCGCACCGAGAGAAATAGGTCTTATGACGACGATGGGATAGGAAAGGCCTAGGAATGGGAAGGAAGTGGCCGTGGAAGATACAGCCCAGGCATTTGTCTGGTGTGAAAATGGGAAACCACAGCAAACCATCTTCAGTGCTGCCGACAGTGGGGCTCTAACCTACTATCTCCCGGATGGAAGCTCACAGCTGCGCGCCCCTAATCGTACGGCCAACTCGCCCAGTAGGCAACATTTTATTAAAATATTATGTAGATAAAAACCCTTTCGACACCCAGAATAAACTATACTTTCATTTATTCTGAGAAAGGTCAACTGCAAGGAACTAATACAATACCATGCGCTTAATCGTTTTTTCAGTGACTGCGTGAGTATGTAGGGGCACATTTGATTACAACTTATAAACTTCATTATGGGGTCCATAATGACTTTAAAAATATATTTTTATTTATTGACAGAAATATAATATTGTGTTCCACATGTTCAATACTTATTTACACTATTATAAATTAAATTCTCAACATTTAGGATATGTTTTGGCCCAATTAGCCCTTCAGCTAAACGTTACAATATTAAGAACACGATCTAAAAGTGCAAGTACATAAAAATATAAGTTTTGACATTTGATCTTTTTAAGTTAAAAAGTTGTCAGGGACGATACATTAAAACACGATGTAAGTCCTTCTTGAAACCTTTAAATATCATAAATTTTCCACTGTTACTTGAGATATGACAATTCTTAAAACAGCTAACGAAGGGACTTACCTTGTCATTATAGAAAATGTACATATTAAAATGATCAAAGATATAACTCTGATAATAATTGAAATGAAATTACTGAAAAAACGAACATATTATTTGACAAGCTATTGAATATCAACACATTTTTACAAACATTCAAATCTCCCGCAATACGCTTGAATCAAGTTAAAACTCTTCTCCGAGCAACAAAACCGCCCCTTGAAATTTATCTCCGTTCATTCCCAACAGGATGGGACTAGTTTAACTCTATACACACTCAGACGACGATCACACACTGGAACATAATAACAAAGGTTGGAACGCAGAACGTAAGTACTGTTGTCATTGAACTTGTTCTCTTTCGTAGCACATTATTTCACAACTTCTCATCTTCCGATCTTACCGGGCGAGTTGGCCGTGCGGTCAGGGGCGTGCAGCTATGAGCTTGCATCCGGGAGATAGTGGGTTAGAACCCTACTGTCGGCAGTCCTGAAGATGGTTTTCCGTGGTTTCCCATTTTAAAACCAGGCAAATGCTGCGGCTGTACCTTAATGAAGGCCACGACCACTTCCTTCCCACTCCTAGGCCATTCCTATCCCGTCGTCGCCATAAGACCTATCTGTGTCGGTGCGTCGTAAAACAGGTTTGAATAAAAAGTTATTTTGATCTCTCATTTTAGGCTCAACTTTTTACAGAAGACCTAATCATCCTACAACATAATAACTTCACATTCTTCGATAATGTTTACCAATATCCACATACAATGAATGTTCATAATTCTCCATACACAATTAGACCTCTATCAGCATTGAACTTTTAAAAGAGTGCGCCGAATTGCGCCACACAACGAATCCAATGAAGATCATTTCCAAGGTTCTGGAAGAGACATACATCTCGTTTTAAAGTGTCATATCTCAACATTTTATGACATACCACAGTCAATGGCGAGACTTGTATTTTCAGATAGTGTTTTTATTTTGTAACTTTTACCTGAGGATGGCCTAATTGGGCTGAAACATATCCTAAAAATAAACCGAAATGATAACCTACAACCTGTTTTCCAGTCATTGACCGGGTTAGGGATGGGATGAATGAAACAGATATAGGCTGTTAGTACGATGGGGTCGCCACTCACAAAGTAATGTATTAATGACTGATAGATGCTATGAAATGAGAATGGAGAGTGTTGCTGGAATGAAAGATGACAGGGAAAACCGGAGTACCCGGAGAAAAACCCGTCTCGCCTCCACTTTGTCCACCACAAATCGCACATGGAGTGACCGGGATTTGCATCACGGTATCCAGCGGTGAGAGGCCGACGCGCTGCCGTCTGAGCCACAGAGGCTCCTAAAAATAAACTATTGAATTAAGACAGTGTAAGTACTTATTGAACAGGTACAACCAAATATTATGTTTTTTTCAAGTAAAAAAAATTCATTGGGGCACATTTGATGTATGAGTAGGACTACAAAACATATTTCTAAAAATGTTTAAGCGTTCCATATTTTATACTGTTGCATTTCATTAGGTAAGTAATCAGAATGATAATACCAGTCTGCAAGTCTCCATGAATGAACTAACCGCCTTTAAAATCCTCTGCTTGCAAATAGCTCTTTGATCGCTATTAGTTCCAGATATCTATAATATTAATTGATTAACGGGATCATTGTTCCTTAAAAATTCCAAAGGAGCTAATAATTATTCACCGAAGTTCACATAGCGATTCATTACCTCCATTCCATATGCGAACGAAAGTTTCGTCCGGATCCGATCACCCTTTACTTTGTACAGTGGGGATGCTCTAACCACTCTCGGGTCATTTGGTATAGCTCCTTCATGCAAACAGTAGGTAATCGAATAAGTACTTCGGATATGGTACAATATCCCAACCGAATATATTTAATGTATATCCGGAAATCTTTTCAATTCCTGCTGCTTTTCTAGTTTTCAACTGGTGTATATTTTTCAAATATCTTTTATATCATAGGTAAATTTCATTACTTCGTTTGTATTAGTCAGCTCTTATATCTGTGCATTATTCTTATATCCAACCGCGAAAAGGACTCGGGAGTACAAAGTTACAAAAAGTACATACCAGCAAACTTTTGGGTGCGAGATCATACCGGACTGTCTTGTAACGAGTGGAAAGAGGCTATAAATATGACTGCTTTTGTTTCTGCGGTACGCTCGGTACCAGACAGATCCGTGGACAACAACCTCTGTCGGCATTGCCACGGAGAGAAAGAAACATTTGATCATATGCTGGGATTCTGTACACATGAGGAGCTCCTAAGAAACACGCGGCACTACCAGATCAGATCCTTCATTGCTGAAGAACTGAGAAGGTAAGTATTCAATGTACATGAGGAGGTTCACGGACTGGCCATAACCGCCAGTTTGCAGAGTCCTTAAGGATAACAGTTCTAATGGATTCATCTTAAATCCGATTGTCAGGTTCGAACACCATAGTGGTCATCCAGAGGAAGTCAACATAGAAAAGGTTAAGAATACAAACCCACTATCTCTTACTACAAATATAAATACCACCTTCAGAAGACTGAAATAATAGGGATAATGGTGTGAGCCCGTGGTACCGTACCTCTTCACTTCGTCGCCAACTTCCAATGAATCTCATCCCCGAAATTGCGACTTTCATCCTCCGAGGCTCCATCAAGTTCCTGAGACACCACCTATACAGCACTTAAATGCCGTACTAATTACTCTGTTTACCACATCTACTTTAGAACTTGGAGTTTTATTTCGTTAATAGAACTGTATAAATAAAATTTGATATGTTTTACGTCGTTTGTAATGGCAGCCTGTTAATACAGGAGTTCCTAATAAATGGAAATGTGTATACATATTTCTGACTAAATACTTCTGTCTTCTCTAAATCCTCTTAGGCATTCCCCATGTTCTTGACACCCTCACCGTGAATAGGACTTGGTCTGTTGATTGTGTGTGTTTGAGAGAGAGAGAGAGAGAATGTGTGTGAGAGAGAAAGAAATACACATGGAGAAATTGAAAGAATTTAGTTGAGCACGTTTGTTACCGATAAGTTATTCAGAGTTTTTTGTAATTTCCCACTATTTTACACAGGGAACATTAACATTCTTCATCATACACCAGCGGGATCACTGAATACATTGTACGTGAGCGAGTGAGATGGGAAGCAAGCACTACGACTCAATGAGCCATTACGAAGATTGATCGCAGAAATAAATGCATGCTGATGCTCCCACTAGTAAGTAGAATGGCTACTATAACTCACAATAGCATGGGTGTGTGCTGAGAGCATATAACTACACGATGACAAAAAGAAAATTAATGTAAAAAGAACAATTATCACAGGGAACGGTTTAAGGAGGGTGACTCGAAGAGTTGTGGACGATTTTAGATAGTGTTTCGTGCCAGAACTAAAATAAAATGCCTCTCTATTAATGCATACAGAAGTCTGTTTGGAGGTACAAAGCTGTACTCCCTCAGTGTCAGAAGACTCATGTTCAACCATACACGAATTCTGTTAAAAAAATATCGAACTTTGAGTATACCACGCAAATGCGAAGTCTTAGGTATTTCCAGTTTGTGGCGATGTAAACTGGTATCCTTCTTAAGTAACAAGCCTTTTAACACGGATCTCATCAGCTGTTGGTTTGCTAGTGTGTTGAGTATATGTTGCTGTTGTCGAGATATTTGAATATTACGAGCAGCGTATCGACATCCGACGTTTACTGAGACATACAGTGGTGTAGGGGAAACATCACGGAGGTCGAAGGAAGCGTGTCAACTCAACTAAAATGTGAGCGTGATTTTTGACAATCGTTTTTGACATTCACCATGGATGTGTGCTTGCTATTCTTGAGGGTCATACGGTGAAGGAGAGAGACAGTTTTGTCGCACAACAATTTTCCTAAAGATTCACTATTTAATTTTTTACGTATATGACGAACTTTCTGGAAGAAGGTCATATAGATATATGAGTCCTATTTAGGAAAATAATGTTATTTGAATTGCCATGTTGTATAGAATATACATCCAATTTTTGTTTCTCAGTTTCATCACTTCAGTCCAAGACAGCACATTTTTGGACTCCTGTGAACATGTCTGTACAGCAGGCATGCCTTGTGAGTTTCTGTTAGTTTTGAAAGTGTACGTTTACAGAAATAAACCTAAAATGGAAGATAATAGCAAGGAAAGTAAGCGGTTGTACTGTAACATCAGTTTGAAAGAGTCAACATCTAAAATAAATATATAAATAGTAGGGGATTTGACAATTGACAAACTAATGTTGTCTGAAGAATTGTCACCAGAAAGTGTCACTAAAGCAGGAAAAGGAATTGTTTGAATTATTTAATAATGAACAGAGTAATGAACAGCTAAAATGTTATTTATCACGTGCCACGGAAGTGAAATATGAGAAGAAAAATAAGAAAACTGATAACCTCCTAAAAATGTGAAACAAAACATGGGAAATTAGGTTTTGTATAATCTCCAAATTTAAAGCACAATAAAACTGCAAAAACGTCCGATTGCTCCGCCATTTATTAGAAACTAAATGCCGAACAAAACGAGAGCTGAGAGTTCTGCTGGACCGTAATTGAGCGCACAGTGTTCAAAAGAATATAGTAAGCGCAAGAAGAAGGTTCCGTAACTAAATTAATTCATTTTTTAAAATTTTTGCCTTCTACTCATTCCGCGCACTATATTCTCAATGAATGGAAAGAGATATGAATATCAGTTCAAAATTACAGAAGAAAATGTAACGAATATTGTTTGGTGCTTGAAGAAGAACATGTCCTCGCCATTTTCGGCGAGAACAGAGAAATTTTGAGCTTTGTGTGTGCAAGGGGTTACACATACCTCTCCAGTAATTGCAAGTACAGTACAACTTTCAATTTCGATGAACTTGATCTGCGAGTGTTTTGCAAGACGAGCAAAAGTGTTAGCAACCTGTAACTTGATAACCAGTAGTACTGCGCCACGTAACCGAAACTGAATCAGGCGTTTTCCTCACGCAGTTGGATTGTGGGTAATCTTCTCCACTGGTCGCGTTCAGTTAGCAAGCTTCACTCATTTTATCAATAAATATCCCTACGACTGTACACTATTGCACTGTTATCACGTACATGCTTAAATAGAGTATTTTCTATTTTTGTTCAAGTGTGGTGACTTTTATTTATTTGATTTAGTTTTGCCGTATATGAGGAACTTTCTGGAAGAAGGACCTATAGATATATGAGATTTTGCTTCGCAAAATCTATTTATTTGACCCGCCGTGTAGTATATAATATACTCTCCAAATTTTGTTTCTCATTATCACTATTTCAATCCATGGAAGCATTTATTTACACCTGTAAACATATCTGTACTGCAGACATGCTTTGTGAGTTTTTTAGCTTTTGAAAAGTATATTTCTTACAGAAATAAACGTAAAATGGAAGATAATAGCAAGAAAATGAAGATGATTTATTATAACATTAGTTTGAAGGAAGTAGAAGCTAAAAGAAAGCGATCAAGTGGTGAGAAATATATAAATAGTAGACGAATTGAGGTAATAACAAAATAATTCTTGCCAATTGACAAATGTTTTCTGAGAAATAGTTACAGAATGTGTTACTAAACCGGCAGAAAGAATTGTTGAAACTATTTAATAATGCACGTGCCATGGATCTAGAGAAAGCATAATATGACAGAGTACTGACGGAAAAATGTTCGCCGTACTGGGAGGATTAGGGTTAGATTATTAAAATCAATTAAAGGCATTTATGTTTACAATTGGGCTGCAATGAGAATTGATGGTGGAATGCGTTATAGGTTCAGGGTACTTACAGGAGTTAGACAAGGCTGTAATCTTTCACCTTTATTGTTCATAGTTTATATGGATCACCTGCTGAAAGGTATAAAGGGATAGGGAGGGATTCAGTTAGGTGATTATGTAGCAGGCTACTGATAATAAATTCAGATAATTTATTTTCAGCAGTTTTCGTATGTTACTTTACCATAGCAATTGCCCCCGTGAAGAAAAATGTTGAAGAGGAAGGCAGTAAGAAGGAGAAACTTACGATGAAAGTTAAGAAGGAAATCATCGAGAAGTCGCGCGCGCGCGCGCGCGTGTGTTGGGGGAAGGGGACGACACCCGAAATCGCGAGATTTTTACACATAGTATACATCAAACATTTGCGCAATATTAAAGAAGGGGGAACAATTAAAGAGGCCACGTGTTCTAGAAGATGTAGGAAGTTTCTACTTGTGCGGTAATTTTATATCAATACATAGTTTTATGTTGAGGAACGAATAATCTGCGATTCAGTTATTTCTTATAGGAAAATTCGCATTTATATTTACGAGTGTTTTAGATAAATACGTTTACAGAGCGAATTATGCTCGCAATCCAGAACTTTACTGTGCAGTATGATGAATTATTAGCAGGTAAACATTATAAAGAATTCAGTAATGAAGTAATTAAGTTGTAAAACCTTACGGCACCTCAAAAGATATGAAAAATTTAAAAAATACATTTTTAGGTGCCATGGTTCATCGTGTTGGTTACTATGGTCACATTCTAGTTCATGAATCATGAGTGTCCTAGTAAGTGGTCCTAGGAGTCGGGATACCAATTGCTACGGAATGGTAGTGGACATCTCGGATATATTCTGTGTCATAGGCCTCCTTGTGCTCAGGCGGCTAGGACTATACAATCCATCGGTGGTCCCTAACCCGTTAGAGGAGAGATCCTCACTTGGACTATGTGTAAGTAAAGTAGCATCCTGCTTCATGAATTTACCGAGCTCAGAACATTTTAATCTAGCCTCGGACCTATGAGAGTAACGGAGGCCCACTCTCATTTAACAGGCGAGGGACTCCTTGGAAACAACTTGGCGAACGAAATGCAATTCGATGGGGAGCTATCAACGTTAATGGAGCTTATGGGAGAAACAAAGTAGAACTGGCTGAGTCAGCAAAGAGGATGCATATGGAAGTGCTAGGAGTAAGTGATATTCGGGTAAGGGGTGATAACGAGGAAGAGATAGGAGATTACAAAGTGTACTTTATGGGTGGTAAAAGGGGAAGGGCAGAGTATGGGGAAGGACCGTTCATCAGGAATACTATTGCACGCAACATAGTTTCTGTTAGGCATATCAATGAGCGAGTAATGTTTGTAGATTTGGTAGTTGGAGGAATTAGGACGAGAACTGTCTCAGTGTATTCATCATGTGAGGGAGCAGATGAAAATGAAGTTGACAAGTTTTATGAAGCATTGAGTGACATCATAGTCACGGTAAACAGTAAGGATAGGATAGTGCTAATGGGAGATTTCAATGCGAGAGTTGGAAATAGAACTGAAGGATACAAAAGAGTGATTGGTAAATGTGGGGAACATATGGAAGCTAACGGGAATTGGAAGCATTTGGTGGACTTCTGTGAAAGTATGGGTTTATCAGTTACGAATACATTCCTCAAGCATAAGGTTATTCACCACTAAACATTGGAGGGTAGGGGTGCCAGATCCATAACAGACTATATCTTAACCGACTTAGAATTCAGGAAATCTGTTAGGAATGCACGGTTTTTCCGGGGATTTTTCGATAATACAGACCACTATCCGATATCTAGTTAACCAGGTATCGTTAGGCTTAAGACAGAGAAAGTGAAATCTGTCCGCAAACATATAAGGATAGAAAATCTCCAGAACGAGGAAATTAGATAGAAGTACATGGATATGATTAGTGAGATGTTCCGTACAGTGGACAGTAAGCAGGTCCAGAACATGGAAAAATTCGCGTAAAAAGAAGGCTTATCATAAGTGGATCCAAACAAAGGCTGATGCAGATAGAGAATTGTACGCAGACGAAAGAAATATAGGCAAACAAATAGTTGTTGATTCCAAAAAGAAGTCGTGGGGAGATGTTGGTAATATTCTGGAAAGGCTACGTCAAGCAGCAGGGAAACCTTTCTGGACTGTAATGAAGAATCTTAGGAAGGGTGGAAGAGAAGAAATGGGTAATCCAGGTGAATTCATAATAGATCCCAGGGAATCACTGGACAGGTGGAGGGAATATTTTGAAAATATTCTCAACATAAAATGAGATCTTCATGGTGGTGTCGCGAACAACCAAGCTAATGCATAAGAGGAAAATGATGTGGGTGAAATTACGCTTGAGGAAGTGGAAGGGATGGAATATAAACTCCATTATCATAAAGCAGCAGGAATGGACCTGAAATGGTGTAGTGTAGTGGGAAGGCAGGAATGAAATGGCTTCATAGGGTATAACATTGGCATGGAATGTTAGTAAGTTTCCTTCAGATTGGACAAAAAGGAGTAATTGTACTTATCTACAAGCAAGGGAACAGAAAGGATTGCAACAACTATAGAGGTATCTAATTGATTAGTACAGTATACCAGACAAAGTATTCACTGACATCTTAGAAGGGAGGGTGCGATGAGTAGTTGAGAGGAAGTTGGATGAAAACCAGTGTGGTTTCTGACCACAGAGGGGCTGTCAGGATCAGAGTTTTAGTATGTGCTACGAGAGTAACGGACAGGTGTGTTTATGTTTCGTAGATCTAGAGAAAGCATATAACAGGGTGCCAAAAGAATATATGTTCACCACACTGGAGGACTATGGAATTAAAGGTAGATTATTATAATCAATCGAAGGCTTCAGTGAGATTTGATGGTAGAATGAGTTCCTGGTTCTGGGTAGTTACAGGGATTAGAAAAGGCTGTCTTGTTCATAGTTTACATGGATCATCTGCTGAAAGGTATAAAGAGGCAGGAAGGGATTCAGTAAGGTGGAGATGTGGTAAGAAGTCTGGCCTGTGCTGACGACTTGGTCTTAATGGCAGATTGTACCTAAAGCCTGGAGTCTAATATCTTGGAACTTGAAAATAGGTACAATGAGTATGGTATGAAAATTTGCCTTTCGCAGTTTAAACTGATGACAGTACGTAAGAAATTTAACAGAATTGAATGGCAAATTTGTGATAATAACTGCAACAAGTAGATAATTTCAGGTATATAGGATGTGTGTTCTACCAGGAAGGTAACATAACTAGTTAGATTGAATCAAGGTGCAGTCAAGCTAATGCAGTGAGCTCGCAGTTGCGATCAACAGTATTCTGTAAGAAGGAAGTCAGCTCTCGGAAAAACTATCTTCATATCGTCTGTTTTCAGACCAACTTCGCATTACGGGAGCTAAAATGAAAGTGGATTCAGGATTTCTTATTCATAAGTTAGGAGTATCAGACATGAAAGTAGCGAGAATGACTGCTGGTACAAACAGGTCGGAACAATGCCAGGAGGGTACCCGGTATGAGTAGATAAAGTCTAAGTTACAAAAGAATTGTATGGATGAAGCTGCACGCACAAACCTGCTTCGGTGGTGGGGTCATGTGGGACGAATGGAGGAAGATATCTTAGCTAGAAGAACCATGGACTCTATTGTAGAGGGTAAGAGAAGTAGAGGGAGACCAAGACGACGATGGTTAGACTCAGTTTCTAACGATTTAGAGATAAGAGGTATGGAACTAAATGAGGCTACAGCACTAGTTACAAATAGAGGATTGTGGCGACGTTTAGTACATTCACAGAGGCTTGCAGACTGAATGCTGAAAGGCATAGCATTTTATAATGATGGATGTTTGTATGTTCGTATGTATGCATATATTGTACCAGGAAAAAGTTATTGGGCAAGAGCATGGGAAGGATCTCAGGTTGTGTACGGTCTTATTGGAGCAGGTACAGAGAAGAACACTTCTTAGGGAGAATAATAGATGGTATTAATATTTTTGATAAGTTTTATTAATGATGTGAAGAAAATCACCTTTCTTCTCTCATTCAAAAAGTAAATCTTCCATTGACATGTTTAGAATTAAATTAAATTAAATTGCAGAATTGTAAACGCTGTTAAGATTGAACAAAATATAGTCTTTGTTCTACACATCCACTCGATGTTCGTAAAATGCCAGAATGAATAATAGCTTTCAATAATTTAAATTAAATACGCCCTAAAGTTGAACTAAGTTTTTACTCAAGGATTCAAATTAACTAATATACAAAATAAAAACTTTGTTCATACACGTTCATTCAAATCACATCGTTAATTGATCATGATTTTAGAGTTTGAAAGAAAAATTAAATCCTCCAAATCACTTCTGTGCAAGCCTGGAGTCTGTCTAAATCATTATAGATTAAACATAATTTCAAATTGCACTTGCTTCAGAAATCCTACAGTCCAATTAAATAAATTAAACATGATTTTAACTTGTACACTTGTTGAAGAAAAACCCTAAATTTCAACTAAGTTGTTATGGAATGACTTAAGATTACACTTACTCCAAAAAATTATAAAATTAATTTAAGAATGATCTCCAGTTATACTTGCTTCGGAGAAAATCCTAAAGTTCAAGTATGGATCACCTACAGTTGTGTTAAATGACTTCCTAAAATTTCAACAGGTAGTAGTATTGGAATTCACAGGATCAAAATATTTTTTTATGGACCAGGCACCTTCACTTGACAAGCGTAGAACTAGAGTATTGAGAATGATTGAGTGCCTTGGCAGTAAGTCAGTTAATGTTTTAGTGCAATATTCACTCAAGAAAGATAGTAAAATACTCATATATCACCTGAATTCAGCTATAGGAATGGTTGAAGTGCGGCTCCGCAGCTTGGTGACTGGAACTCCTACGACAAACAGCCTGAGGTCGAAATCAGCACCAACAGTAGCGAACCACGTTCCATCCCTCGATGTTACCACATCTTATCCCTCTATGTTACCACGTATCATCCCTCGAAGTCACCACGTGTTATCCCTCGATGTTACCACGTATCTACAACGATGTTGCCTGTCCCACGCTGGATACGGTGTTTAAAGGAATGTGAGGTTACGACACTTTGCCAAGAATTCCGGTGTTTATTAGGAAGAAATATAGACACACGGGGAAGTTCAATTGGCATGATAATGCAAGACGTAGCACTGTCAATTAATAGTAATGAGTTGCATTTTACACTAGGATGGTTTTGAAAGCATAGTTCGTACTTGCACTTTATAATGTAGCAGTTAATATGTGACTCGTAATAGCACAGTCTTTTATCACAGTCTGAAGTACACGTCAGATCTCTGTGGAAATGTTTACGACAAAAATGAGATCACTTCTTAAGTTAGGAAGTCAAAAGCACAGTCTTTAACTACACAGTTTGTATGACATGGAATTAGATACTAGGCACAGTTCAGAATATTCCACAAATCATACAGTAAGTTCAGCATGACTATGAGTGTCACCGTTTATGAAATTCGCGCGTAAATTCAAGTAACACGACGTCTACAATAGTCTCTGGAATTCTAGTATTCACTGCTTAAGAGGATTTTATGTGTGATTGCTCCTAACAAGGGTTTATATTTCCTATTATCGACATAAAATATCCTTGATGTTCAGTCCCCTTTTTTAACGATACTGTTCAAATATTCACGAAAATACGTGAAAATTGACCACATTTAATCTTATTAATCACTGAGTATTCGATAAGAATAACACCTTAAATATTTCAACATCGTACTTCCAGACGAAACACATGTTTCAAAATTCATGAATTTGTCAATAGTCGTCAGTTTAATTTATCGCGCACATTTCTTCTAATATTCTTATCACCGTACGTGATCGCGACAGAGTTCAAATATACATCGAACTAGCGAAGTCCATAACGTACTACAAACTGGCAAATTTAACACTTGTATTCTACCTGAATACACATTCAAGGTCACGAGTCTACTACTTGTTAAAGAAATTCGTAAGTCTTCTACTACGAAACTCAATTTTCTAGTACTTTACAATATTCCACACGTTCACGACGCGGTTGAAGTTTCCAAATATTACGATACTGCACAGCGAAATTAAAAGTCTTACTGCACGACTCACTTTTACTTCGCTCAACGCGACGTAGCAGCATAACTTTCTCCCATGGTTGAGTTGCGTATTTAAATTGAGTATGCCTCTCAAGTCATTGACCTATATATACCCCGCTGGGGTGCGTTCACTGTGTCAAGCGACAGACAAGTGGTTACGTATGACAAACTCCTAGCTGTTATATCCTTCAAGTTAATGGATGGATTAATCCCAAATTTTGATCACTATACATTAAAAATATGGGCTACACGTTGGTGTAGCTCTAATTTTTGTATCTTAAGCCGTTCAAAAGTTACGGAAAAAGGTTCTGGAGCCTTTCAAAGGGGAAGTTAAGAACATGTGACGCTGACGTCACTCGGCCTATTCCTCTCTCTCGCCTGCTTGAAGTAGCGGAGACCAGAACTTTCGTTCGTACAGCTGTTTCTGGCGCTAGAGCTGAGCCGTTCTTTAATGATTAAAGACTTAGGAAAATAATATACCAGAGCCTATGCCTTCCTGGTATTTTAGATGACTTTCAAATGTGAGAATGACACTACCCATTGATATTTTTATCGTCATGAAGAATTCGAAACGAGATTTCGTGCCAGTATGAGACAGTACATTTGTTAAGTTTGTTCAGATATAGAATTTTGTTTAATGATTTCGTACGTGTAACATCCCTTCTCACTGATTTGGCTCAAATCCACACACAGTGGAGACTCCAAGTATTTGGGAAAAATACGGGAAGAATAAGAAGTCGTGTTAAGCGTAAACTATGGGTTAGATTCTTTTGTTGTTACTTGCTTAAAAATCAGTTTACCTGTGCTCAAAGTTACATTTCCAGTTGTGAGCGAGGAATTGTATATCCCAAGAATTGGACACGACCTGAGATCTGTTAAATTCAATGATTTTGTTTTTAATTTATTTTTTAAATTTGTAATTTTATTGTTTAAAACGCTTGACCCAGTAGCGTGGAATAAATTATTTCCTCTAGAAGATTCGTTGCACAAGAATATAAGTCGCACTGGTAGCTGTACTGTACAGAAGACAGACAGTAGTAGTCATAATTGTTGGTATCTGTTTAGAACCGGCAAGAATATGTAAGGGTGTTCGCCAAGGATGCTTACTGTCACCAGGTCTCTTCAATGGTTATGTTGACGAAATCAGTGAAGCCTTAGGAGGGACAAGCATGAGTATAAAGTTTGCAGGTCGAGTTGTGTGCACACTGAAAATTTCAAATGGTCACGCAATACTAGCAGGTAGCTCTAAAACCCTCAAATGGAAGCATATTCGAAGCGTCTGAAAAATATGTGCAGCAGTATAACAAAGACCAAAGTTATGTCAGTAAGTAAATCAAGGAGAGATGTCAACATTTTAATTCATGGTGTGGAACTCGAGCAGGTATTTTCCTTTAAATACATGAGAAGAATAATATCCAAGGATGCCTACTGACACCAAGATGTAAAGGTGCGGCTTGGAATGGTAAGAGCAGTGTTCAACAAATACCAGAACATGCTGACTAATAGTGCTGTGAGCCTAGAGCTCAGGAAAGGATGTTTTTAATGTATAAGTGAGGTTATAGTGAGGAGAAACTTGGACGCTGAATGCTAGCTTTACTGGTCATATTCAGGCATTAGAACTGTCATGTTGGGGGCGTCTGTTGAATATTCCTTGGACATATCGAGTCACGAAGGCGGAGGTACTCAATCAAGTATGTGAAGGAAGAGTGCTGCTTGGGAAACTCCATGAAAGACTACTCGTCTGGACTGGGTACATTCTGCTACACGGAGGCTTAGTACAAGGCAAAATGGAAGGAGGGAACAAAGGGGAAGGCCATGGCAAACTTTCATCGACCAACTGAAGCGAGAAATTAGAATTCGTACTTTTGGAAAATTAATGTAGAAAGCCCACTGCCATGATAACTAGAGAGCTTGTGTTATGGGAGCAAACCAGCTACATGGCTGATACACTATGCATGAATCCCTTATTCGGAAGTCTCTCTACGCAGCAGCGAGCATTATTTTTCTATGTTTTACTGTCACATTACTATCTGAGGAACGGAGAAAAAACTACTAACCTGAGACTGAGGTAGTTGACTGAGTGGGTCGCACGTGTCGCACAGATATAGTTGTAACCGTCTATTCTAGAATTGGCAGGTTCAAACCTCATTGTCGATAATCCTTAAGGTGAATTTCCGTGATATATCTTTTACACACATGGAAAAATGTTGGGGATATTTGCTAGCTTCCTAAACGATCTCCTCTTTCCTATTCCAATGTCGCCAAGATCGTACCTATAACATTAAGGGGGACGGTACACATTTATGGTCCAAAATTCAATTTTGCAATTCTTCAATTTTTCCACATTGAAATTTCTACTTCTTAAATTACATATATTTTTCTTCAATATTCTTTTTCTTCCTAACCTCTGATCTAATTTATTGGGATGGGCACTTTGTTGTTGTTTTGGCTAGGTTTTACGGCCAGAGACCCTGCATCTTGCCAACCCTATGGTGGAGGGGTGTATTCACAATTTCGTGTTTCTGAAGTGGTTATTAGTGTGATGCGTTGTATGTAGACGAAGGGAAGTGTATGGAGACATATACAAATACCCACTCCAGAATTAACCGTAGACATTTAAAATCCACAACCTGACCTAGAAGGCTAGAATCATTACTCATTAGAGAAGGTGGTCAAAAACTCTCTCAGCTTATCCCAGGTATGTCTATGCTTACTGTGGCTACCCAGGCTTATTTTGGTCTTTGGCCAGGTATTTAAAGACGAATTCCCTTCCTGATGACACATAGTTATTCAGATGAAAATTTCAGCCCAGAATCGACCAGGATGCGAACCTCAGCCATCCGATTGGAAAGCAAAAACCTAAGCCAATGTGTCAATGAACTCCCCCCCCCCCCCCCCACCTATTTTCATCCCTCTTTAATCCGGTAATTTTAAATTTCCTATGCTTTAAAAGACATACTTTTAAGTGTCCATGCTTGTCTCTTGCCACTCTGACAGAACGCCGTTGCGCCTAGAAAAATCGCTATGTGTTAATATTTCAGCTTAGAACTCTGATCAGAAAGGCTCTGTCATCTAAGGTTCAGTATTGCATGAACTATATCAGGGGATTTTCATTCTAATTTATACTTGTGCGGCAGGTCAGTTTTTCTCCCTTCAAGAGTGCCAGATAGCGGTACGTCGAGGCTCAACGACGATAATTATATTTGTTGCTTATTTTCTGTAACTGTTGAAGATATTTGCTTGAAATTCGGCATGCTAGTTTATTTTATGTTTTGTAAACAGCTTCATTAACGTTCTGTCCTTGAATCAAGTTATTTAATTTTCTAAATAACTGGTCGTGCAAGAATAATAAAAAAATGCTATGAAAGGCAACGATTAAGAAGGAAAACAATAAGTTCTGAAGGAATGTATAATGGTTCTAGTATGTGTCGTTGACATAATTTTCGGGTCATTTCATTTAATGAATCATCTGAATATTCAGTTTGTAGTATCTATATTGTTGTTGTTTGAGTCGTTAGTCAATAGATTGGTTTGATGCAGCTCTCAAAGCCACCGTATCCTGTACTAATCTTTTCACTTCTACGTAAGTACTGCATCCTACATCTGCCCTAATCCGCTTGTCATATTCATACCTTGGTCCACACTTACTCTTCTTACCACCTACATTTCCCTCAAAAACCAACTGAACAAGTCCTGGGCGTCTTAAGATGTATCCCATCACTCTATCTCTTCGTCTCGTCAGGTTTAGCCAAATCGATCTCATTTCACTAATTTCATTCAGTATTTCATCATTCGTGGTTCGATCTATCCATCTGATCTTCAGCATTCTTCTGTAACACCACATTTCAAAAACTTCTATTCTCTTTCCTTCTGAGCAAGTTATTGTCCATATTTCACTTCCGTACAGTCCGGGTCCATGGCTAAATGGTTATCGTGCTGGCCTTTGGTCACAAGGGTCCCGGGTTCGATTCCCGGCAGGATCAGGAATTTTAACCATAATTGGTTAATTTCGCTGGCACTGGGGATGGCTGTATGTGACGTCTTCATCATCATTTCATCTTCATCACAACGCGCAGGTCGCCTACGGGAGTCAAATATCTGCATCTGGCGAGCCGAACTTGTCCTCGGACACTCCTGGCACTAAAAGCCATACGCCATTTCATTTCACTTCCGTACAACGCCACGCTCCAGACGAAAGTCTTCCAATCTCCGAAGTAAGCAAATTTCTTTTCTTAAGAACGGCCTTTCTTGTTTGTGCTTGTTTTAAATTTTATGTTCTTCTTACTTCACCATCATTAATTGTTTTATTACCCAAGTAATAAGATTTATCTACTTCCTTCAAGACTTCATTTTCTAATCTAATATTTCCTCCATCGCCTGCCTTCGTTCGACTGCACTCAATTACTTTTGCTTTGGACTTATTTATTTTTATCTTGTAAACCTTCCCCAAACCCTATTTAATTGCGTATTTTTGTATGAACATAGATTGAAATATTACACGCAATATTAGGCCAACGTTTTTAAAATCTGAACGTTATTTCATAAATGGCATTAAATGCAATTGTGTGCATACACATGTATGCAATTCCCTTCTGCTTAAAGTTTAGGGGTACTGATGCTCAATACCTTGAAATTCATTCAATTAAAATACTACTACTACTACTACTACTACTACTACTACTACTACTACTACTACTACTACTACTACTACTACTACTACTACTACTACTAATAATAACAACATACATACATACATTATCATTATAGACTGTTGTGCCTTTCAGCGTTCAGTCTGCAAGCCTCTGTGAATTTACTAAACGTCATCACAATCCTCGATTTGCAACTAGTGTTGTGGCCTCATTTAGTTCTATACCTCTTATCTTTAAATCGTTAGAAACCGAGTCTAATCATCGTCGTCTTGGTCTACCTCTACTTCTCTTACCCTCCATAACAGAGTCCATTATTCTCCTAGGTAACCTATCCTCCTCCATTCGCCTTACATGACCCCACCACCGAAGCCAGTTTATGCGTACAGCTTCATCCATCGAGTTCATTCCTAAATTAGCCTTTATCTTCTCATTCCGAGTACCATACTGCCATTGTTCCCACTTGTTTGTACCAGCAATCATTCTTGCTACTTTCAGTCTGTTACTTCCAACTTATGAATAAGATATCCTGAGTCCACCCAGCTTTCGCTCCCGTAAAGCAAACTTGGTCTGAAAACAGACCGATGTAAAGATAGTTTCATCTGGGAGCTGACTTCTTTCTTATAGAATACTGTTGATCGCAACTGCGAGCTCACTGCATTAGCTTTACGACACCTTGATTCAATCTCACTTACTATATTACCATCCTGGGAGAACACACAACCTAAATACTTGAATTTATCGACCTGTTCTAGCTTTATATCACCAATCTGGCATTCAATTCTGTTGAATTTCTTACCTACTGACATCAATTTAATTTATTATTTTTATTATAATTTTTTAAATAATAATACTTGTATTTTATTTTAAGTCCTAGTAACTACTTTTACGGTTTTCGGAGACGCTGGGTTGCCGAAATTTAGTCCCGAAGGAGTCATTTTGCGTGTCAATAAATCTGCCGACACGAGGTTGACGTACTCGTACTTGAGCACCTTCAAATACTACCGGACTGAGCCAGGATCAAACCTGCCAAGTAGGAGTCAGAAGGCCAGCGCCTAAACTGCCTGCGCCGCTCAGCCCGACCGTCGTTCAATTTAAGCAAGTAAAATAGGGACAGTCTCTCAAATATGAATGAGCGCATAGTATTGTATCAACTTCCTCGTAAGTACACTTTTCTCAGAAACAATTGAACCTAGAGATAGAAAGTTTATTTTGGGTTTCCACGGCGTTTGTATCCACGTGGAAGGTAAATTATGTTTTGATAATAATTAAAATTAAACCTGATAAAGTATGAAATGTGAGGAACATAAAATATCATTCGCTCATTGTTTTCTAAGCGACTGTACATACCCATTTAGACCAGTTGTAAGAGGAAAAGGAACTAATCTACTGAGCCAATGAGGTCGACTGAAAGTCTAAATAAGCTGTGACTAGATCCTTCCAGATGAATACAATTACAGAAGATACTTATTTCGAGTACGTAGTTACTTCTGTGGACGTTGAACGCTGAAGAGCTACACTAGAGCACACGTCTGTGTCTGCCCATTACGCTCAACGTGGACAAGAGTGTACTCAACTAGGAGGAAGAGGATAAGTGATGGTCAATTTTATGCGAAGGGTGCGTTAACGAAGTCTGCTTTTGGCACTACGGGAATTTTGATTGCCATAAGTATCATGAGGAACAGCCCAGTGTTGTGAAGAGTTACTGTAGTTGCTGAGGAAAGAGTGAGTTGATTCAAAATAAATTGGCTATGACCATACTAGTACGTCGTCTCCAGTGCTAATGAACTTCAACCAATCAGAGGGAAGGAGTGAGGGGTGATTATAGCTCTCAAATTAGCACGTATTGATGTAGGGAGTGACAGTAGGTGGGCAGCCTAAGAGGATCCATAGGGCCAATTAACGTCACAGGAGAGCTTCGTTAACGCATCCCAGGTTCGACAATAATTTCCTGTACCACAATTATGGTACTGATTTATTGTTGTTGTAAGGGATTTATAATGCCGAGGTCAAAATAGGGATCTTGCGATGTAATCGATATGAGCAAATATCGTTAACTTTTTATTGATATTCAATATTACAATATCGATATTTTGTTTCGATATTTTTGTGGTATCGGTAGTAAGTTTTGATATTATCGATATCGAGAAGATCTTTAGGAAATATTAAGGAATACTAGTATAAATCGAACAATGAGTACAAAATTAGAATTAGGAGTAAACGTCACGAGTAGTCTAATACTCTAAAAGAAAAACACGAAGTCTTTTAATATAGAACAATGTGCGTGACCGATGACGACGACATTTGTTCTCATATTGTTGGCTGTCCATTCAGTTATCTACGTTTTATGCGTGCTTTTACGCAGCTGCTGTTGGCCTGTTGCACGTTATAGGCATTTTTACTTTCTTGGTAAATTTGAATTATTTATCGCTTAATAATATTTCTGCGTCGGTGGTTGGTTTCTCGTGACAGTTTCTTTTAATTGCGTTAATGACTCCACCGACTATTATTAGACAAAAATAGTCAGTGAACTGACACAGTAATGTCATAAACTTTCGTCGCCATAAGACCAATCTGTTTCGGTGCGACGTAAATCCACTAGAAAAGAAAATGTAATAAACATTCTAAATTCACTGGATATACAACAACATTTCGTTCATGACATTTTACACAATACTTTGATTTGATTATTTTAATTATTTTATTGTTCTAGAAACGGTCATGATCCCAATTTTAACGTAAACTTCTTCTTTTTAATAATATATAAAAATGAATATTTGTTTGTTCGCCTCGGTTGCATTCAAGAACCACTGAACCGATTTCGCTGAAAATTTCACAATTTGTTCTTATTACTTCTGAGAGGGTTTAGGATGTGGATTGTACGAAATCTGATGGGTAGATTTTATGATGAGTAATTTTATGAAATTAATTTAATTGCAAAGCCGCACCAAGACTGGATGGACCTGATGGACAGACTGTCACTAGGCGACAACGACTTACTCTGTATCACTATAGTCCGGTAAGAAAACTGTATATAGGAGGACGGGAACACGCCACCATGTTTTTTGAAGTACCTTTCAACATCTTATTCTAAATCACTGGAGCAGATTTAACCAAACATTGTACACTTACGACTATCTTACTGTGAGAGTAAGCCATCCCTAGCACCCCTAGGAGTGGGAATGGGATGGTTTTGCATACATAAATAATCGAATAATCGAATTTTATCTGAGACTGCAGAAGATCTCGAGAAGTTGCTGAATGGTATGGATGAAGTCTTGGGTAAGGAGTACAAGATGAAAATAAATAAGTCCAAAACAAAAGTAATGGAGTGCAGTCGAACGAAGGCAGGTGATGCAGGAAATATTAGATTAGGAAATGAAGTCTTAAAGGAAGTAGATGAATGTTGTTACTTGGGTAGTAAAATAACTAACGATGGCAGAAGTAAGGAGGACATAAAATGCAGACTAGCACAAGCAAGGAAGAGCTTTCTTAAGAAAAGAAATTTGCTCACTTCAAAGATTGATTTCGGAATTAGAAAGATGTTTTTGAAGACTTTTGTGTGGAGCGTGGCATTGTATGGAAGTGAAACATGGACGATAACTGGCTCAGAAAGAAAGAGAATAGAAGCTTTTGAAATGTGGTGTTACAGAAAAATGCTGAAGGTGAGATGGATAGATCGAATCACGAATGAAGAGATACTGAATCGAATTGGTGAGAGGAGATCGATTTGGCTAAATTTGACGAGAAGAAGAGATAAAATGATAGGACACATCTTAAGACACCCAGGACTTGCTCAGTTGGTTTTTGAAGGAAGTGTAGGGGGTAAGAACGGTAGGGGTAGACCAAGATATGAATATGACAAGCAGATTAGAGCAGATGTAGGATGCAATAGTTACGTAGAAATGAAAAGGTTAGCACAGGATAGGGTGGCATGGAGAGCTGCATCAAACCAGTCTATGGACTGATGACTCAAACACAAATAATCGAAAACAATATAATTCCGTAGTTTGCGAGGTCGCTGAGATGAACAGTGACACTCTGGATGCCTTTTAAGGCATAGTTCAGCCGCAGTAGAAATGAAGGTTGAGAAGTGTTGAAAGAGAATGTCCAAAATGAACGAGATTATCGATGAATGTATGTGTGTTCCAGTATACCTCTTAACCTAACTTGGTAAACATGTGAGTTACTACTTGGAAAAAATACTATGGGGTAATACATCCCCAGAATCCAGTGGGGCGTGGGTGAGGAGGGGTAACATGTAAAAGTAATAGACAACGACCAATGTTAAAGTCGAATTCATATTTTTCTGGGTTGTTGAGGTGAATAGTGACACTCGGGATGCAGTTCAAGTCTAAGTTAAATCCCGATCGTGACGAGGGTTGAGAAGAGGTAAAAAAAAGTATGTCCAAAATGGCCGATATTATGAATGCATGTTTGTATGTTCCAGAATAGATCTCAGTCCGCCTCTGTGGTGTAGTGGTTAGCGTGATTAGCTGCCACCGCCAGAGGCCCGGGCTCGATTCCCGGCTCTGCCACGAAATTTGAAAAGTGGTACGAGGGCAGGAACGGGGTCCACTCAGCCTCGGGAGGTCAACTGAGTAGAGGTGGGTTCGATTCCCACCTCAGCCATCCTGGAAGTGGTTTTTCGTGGTTTCCCACTTCTCCTCCAGGCGAATGCCGGGATGGTACCTAACTTAAGGTCACGGCCGCTTCCTTCCCTCTTCCTTGCCTATCCCTTCCAGTCATCCCATCCGTCCACAAGGCCCCTGTTCAGAATAGCAGGTGAGGCCGCCTGGGCGAGGTACTGGTCATACTCTCCAGTTGTATCCCCCGACCAAGAGTCTGAAGCTCCACGACACTGCCCTTGAGGCGGTAGAGGTGGGATCCCTCGCTAAGTCCGAGGGAAAAACCGAACCTGGAGGGTAAACAGATGATGATGATGATGATAGATCTCAACTAAACTCAGTACACTGATGGCTCACTATCTGAGGAAAAATACTGTGGGGATAAGACACCACTAGCAGCCCTAGGGGCCGGGGGTGATCAGGGGTAATAATAATGGAGTCTGGCCTCTGTAGAGTCCTGGTGCAGCTCTGATGATTTGACGTCCTTCGGTGACCTGAGCGTCGTGATGAAGACTGCACATATACCTAATTCCTGTGCCAGGGAAGTTAATCGATTATGGTAAAAATTTCAGACGCTGCCGGGAATCGAACTCGGGTCCCTTGTGACAAAAGGCCAGCACGCTAACCATTCAGCCATGGATCTGGACTGATCAGAGGTGAAATATATAAATAATAGAGAACTACCAATATTAATGCGGAGTCCATAGTTTTCGGAGTCGCTGAGATGAACAGTGACACTCTGGATGTCGTTTAAGTCCAAGTTCATCCGCCGTCGGAATGGGGGTTAAGAAGGGGTGAAAGAGAAGGTAACCGAAATAACCGATATTTGTGTTGAGTCTACAGTTTTAGGGCATCCTAGCCTGATTGGTGACAGTCCCAGTGTGTAAATACATGCAGTTATAACTTACTTTGAGTATTTGTTTAAAAGGAACAGATGCTTCCCTAGCAATATGGGCTACCACAAGGAAATAGTTTAATGCGAAATTATAATCTCAAATAAAAATTAAAATTAAACAGATAACAATAAATCTCAAGTTACAAAAGATTTCGTAAACTGTTAGTCAATGTCACAATAAAGAAATCTACAGATAAAATAACTTCAAACAGTTAATACAAATCCTAAAATTAAACATTCAAGGGAAGTGCCCGAGCAGAGGCGGCTACTAGAGGTATTTAATATATAAAATGAATGTATGTTTGTTCGTCTCGACCGGACTCAAAAAACTACGGGACTGAATTTTGCTGAACACTTCACAACTTGTACTTATTACTCCTGAGAGTGTTTAGGAAATGGTTTGAACATAATCTGATGGGTAAATTTTTATGATGAATAACTTTATATAATTTAATTGCAAAGCCGCGCCAAGATTGGATCGACTTGATGGAGAGGCTGTTGCTAGGTGACAGCGACTTACTTTGTAACATGATAGTTCTGTAAGAAATGCTGTGTATAGGAGGATAAAATACGTTTCTTGCTATAGGTGGGCCGGCGTAAGGTTGCACATGACAGCTGCGCACAATGTTGGTCACACTGCAGTGGCGCACAAAGCGATGTTGCCGCCGCAACAACAGCTGATTGCACGACATGTGAGTTTTTAAAAACATAGGAGAAATTATTTTAATGTCATCGCGATGATACACAATACAAATTAAATCGGCCGACAAAAATCGAACTTTCAACACACCGATTAAGTTTACAATAAAATATTTCATCACACAAAATGATACGAGATGCATATACTACGAAGTTCGTATTTCGCGATGTTAGAAAATACGGAAGAAATCGGCCGACAAGAATCTCACTTTAAATACACCAATAAATGTTAGAATAATATACACCGGTGCTAACACAAAAGGTTTCAAGTAAAATCTAGAAAATTTACGAAAATTCAGAAACCTTATTTTCATATTTTCAATACCTTCCAGATCACTGCTATCACTACCGTCACCTTCGTTGTTATTGTCATCGTCGCCTAGGCAGATCATCAACTCCTGACAGTCACTGCTCGAAGTAGGAGTCTTGTCCATTATTACGGAGTGGTAAGATGCATTGTCCATAACAATGGCAGAAGGGACTTTGAGCTGTAATAATCGTACTCTTGTCTTTGTATTACATCAGCCTGGAAATAATTAATTCCTATTACAGGATATAGCATAATTCGTTTCTTTCCCGGAGTGCTGTGAAACACGTCCCTACTATCAGCCCCGTTTCCACTACTGCTATGTTCCCCAGTCCCAGTCCCTTTTTCCTTCTGTTCTTGGAGACGAACACCTGTCTGAATAGCAGTACGGTTTGGAAGCCCTATTGTTTGATATATGTGTTCCACAACTTGATCTGCAGGAACACAGAGACGGCTATACAAGCGTACGCATTTCCTCTCCCCCTCGTAAAAATCACGAGTTCTCCCCACTAATTCTAATGCCTGACTATTAAGAGCCACTCCACGGCGCAAAGGATTATCACTTCGCGATTCATAACTATGTTGTCGTTTCCTGACATCGCACTGCGTTCGTTAAAATAAAATTTCACGATTATCTCACAAAGAAAAGAAACCTTTCACAAATGCGCAAATCACACCTGACCACGTGCTAGCGACGACATACTAAACGGCAACATTTCAATATGGTAGTCAAGCTAGATATAGATAGCACCACTATACTACCCATATTGCCAACAACAAGCAACTGAAAATAGTTCCTAATTATTTTGTGGCTCGCTTAAACCTTATAATATTCTTTTAAATGCTCATATTTGTGTAAGCAAATAAAAGATTATAAGCACTATACGGAATGAAATACGAATTAACATGAATAAAATGTGTAACTGTATCTGACATAAAAAGTAGTAGATTGGTGATTCTGATTGACGGGTGACGTTCTTCATTTCATTTTTGAAGTGGTGCCAACATGAATTACAACTGTCAAGTGCAACCTTGTGCCGGCCCACATATAGGAGGTTCATGGTCGTGCAAATAAAGATGGCTGACTGCATGGGTAATCTCTGTGACCTAGGCAACGCCGTAAATAGAAAGTAGAGTGCACATCATCCTTGTGGTTTCCACGGTAGTGATAACAAAAGAAACAAAATAGGTGCAATTTGCAAATCTACCAGCGAAGCACTAATTAAAAACTGTTAAAAGGTACGTAATTTATATGTACGTAGATTTTAAACTGAGCTCTATTACATTTAGAAAATTATAATTAATAGCATTGTTGCTTTCCTTGTGGTTGCTGTTGATTTCTCGGTCAAAATAATCAAGTGTCCCAAACGGGGCATCAATTAGTAGATCTACCAGTGGAGCACTAAAGGAAAACCGATTACGAGCCACGTATTCCCCACATTCCCAATGACATGCCATTTCATTTCAAAGGACAGCACATCCCCGTTCGCCTTGCTTTCTCAGTGACTGTCTATAAGGCTCAAGGTCAATCGCTTCAAGTGTGTGTGGATTAAATCTGGAAAATCCATGCTTTTTACGTGATCAATTACATGCTGCATCCTCACGAGTGGTACAGCCGAAAAATGTATTTGCTTTTTCGGAAGACGGAAAGACCAAACATATTGCATATCCCAAAGAACTGGAATAAAAATTTTCAAATTTAATGCACAAAATATAATTGTCTTCCATTTAATTTGTACATGTAAATGTGTTTGCTTTATATTTGTGTACCTACAAAGATAGAGGCATTTCAAAAGCGAGTAAAATAATGTAAAATAACTGATTTTAATGTCTAGTTCATTGTTTTTGTGTCGCTGAGATGAGTTGTGACACTCTGGATACCACTTAAATCCACGTTCAGCCTCCAACGGGACGTGGGCTGAGATGGAGTGAGATTAGTCTTAATGACAGAACCATGTACACCATATCTAGAGCGCGAAGATTAAATACATGCAATTATCACTTATTATTTTATGAAAGGATCATATACTTTCCAAACAATTCGGGCTTACGCATGGACAGAGTTTTACTCGAAAATGAAATGATCTAATCGAACACATATAAATACGTAACTTTGAAACAACATAATAGATCGTAAAACATCAATCAACATCTCAATAAGGAATTCTACATAAATCACTTCTCACCTAATTAAGAAGTAATAAAAATCTTGAAGGTAAACATTCGAAAACTATGTGGGCAATGTCGGTTACTACAGCTAGTTCATTGTAATTTCAAACCGTTGTGTTTTTTCTTAAAAAGTTGATATCCAGAAATATCGATGTTTTGCTTTGATAACATCGGGTTGTCGATGCTTTCATTGAATATCGATATTGAATGATATAACGATATTTTAGTACATCGGAACATCCCTTGGTGAACAATACGATACACTTTGCTTAAAGCTGGTTATACCCTTGCCTCCAGGCACAGTTGGATCTAATGTAAGAGTACTAAATTAGGGAGGGCGAGGCGGGGGATGAGGGTAATCGACTGGCTACATTGGGTCATTAGAGATCACATTTCTTATTCTTATTTTATTCATTTCAGCCCAGAGGTTGGTGGGTTTGAAGAATCCTTCTTGCTTGGGCCATACTCTTCACTTTATTCTATTCTCTTCCTATCTTGATCTCGTCCATGAATTCCTGCCTTGGCCTTCTTTTCACAATACGCCCTTCCTTTCTTCCTTCAAGCAAGGACTTTGCAATAGGTGGCCAACCATACATTTCCTTCTTTTCACAGTTGTTTGCAGGAGATTCCTCATCTCATCTACTCTAATGAACACTTCCTCTTTAGGCACTCTCTGTCCACGGAACCTCAGCACCCTCCTCCAGCACCACATGTCGAAAGCTCAAGTAATCTTTTTTCTGTTGTTCTTAAAGTCCATGTTTCAGAGGCGTACGTGGATAAGTTCCAAACGCAACTTTTGACAAATAAATATTGCATATCACACCTACTACGACACTGGCCGGCTGGCACGCTTCGTACAAATTCTCAGTACATAAAGAGATATTGAAGTGATATGTACCTAACGTTATCCTTTAGTTGTTATATTCTAAATGTAAAGGTTGGAAGAAATAGGCTACATCAGTTGATTTCCCGTTGTAAGCGTACAAGGGGGGTTGGCAATCGAGCTTAAAATAGTTCTAGCTCTTTGGCTTTCAATCATTCTCAGTGAACTCGCTAAAAAACGAAGTTTGAATTTGATAGTGACATTGTTGAATCGCTGCTTTAAATGGAACCGAGATCTTGCAGCCAAAACGAGCATTAAAATAGCAGTTAAAGGACATGAAAGTGGGATACTGGAAACTCAACTGTCGGCTTACTTTGAGTAATAGAGCGAGAAAATAGAAGATTAGAAATTGAATGTGTATAGTCACCACCATACATGGTATAATACGGTCGAAAGATTAAGACAGTACGGCTGAAGTATATGGCCTAAGAATAGTCTATAGTGGGTACCTCAGCAAAGAAAAGAATAGGAAAGGCCAGAGAGCACGGACGGACGATGACATTTCTCGGGGATGAATGAATGTGTACTTACTGGAGCGTGTCTGGACTCCACAAGCCAGAATGTTATATGGCTTCAATGTGTCTACCCTCAGTCCCATTTCCTGATATATAGCACCTTTTTAAGGCCGGGTGTCGTTCCTGGTGCCATCGTGATTTGAAGAGGTAATTTTGTGTGGCTATTTCTGGCCGACTTGTAAGGCAGGCGGCATCTGCCATGTGTAGGTAACTGCGTATTATTGTGGTGTAGGATAGTGTTGTGTGTGGTGTGAGTGTGCTGCAGGGCTGTTGAGGACAGCACAAACACCCAACTCCCGGGCTATTGGAATTAAAAAATGAAGGTTAAAATCCCTGACCCGGCCAGAAATCAAACCCGGGACCCTCTGAACCGAAGGCCAGTACGCTGACCATTCATCCAACGAGTCGTACATGAAGATGAAATGAATGAAGGTGAATGAAATTGCGTAAGGAGATAGAAGGAATCGATTGTGTCATACGGACAGGACGTGAAAAACATTCTCAAGTCAGCCGACGGTGTGGATCGAACCCACGCTTTCCCGAAGGCAGCGCTTGGCTTCGTAGCCATGCAATGTTAACATGTGTGGCCACTCTACTCTGTTTATACACAGCTACAGGTTTTTAAACGAATCACATAATGATGAATTCCAACAATTCCGCAGTCTTTTAAAGGCAGTAGGCTTATGTGTTCGAGGGACGTTAATTATTCTTATTATCCTTATTATTCTTATTCTTATTCTTATTCTTCTTATTATTATTCTTCTTATTATTGTTATTAAGAATAAAACTCCATCTGTTTCATTACGGTACTCTAATTTATTTTAGTATGACCCAATAAATTGCACACACGCAGTTCTAACCGGATATGAATGGCCACACTTACTAATTACTGTCTATTTACAAATTGCTCTTCCTTATGGTGCAGCAGGAGGCCCAGCCCGCTGCTATACCTGCGGACGATTATCCCTTACTTTCACTTCTCCCAAGTCAAGCCAAATCATACAGCAGTTGTGTATATACAGCGGGATCTGAAACAGGGCCACTGGCTACACAGCAAACGATGCCTGTTCATTGGTTCGACTCCACTATCAGTCCAGTAATTCTCACAGTCACATGCAGTGAACAACCAAACAGCTTACAACAGCGAACATTAACACAGGTCCATTCACCTTCACACTCGCGATAGCGACTTCCCTCTCTGAGGCTCCAAACCAAGCCAAACCCCATGGCACTACAGCCGTTGAAGGGCCTTGGCCTATCAAGCGACCGCTGCTCAGCCCGAACGCCTGCAGATTACGAGGTGTCGTGTGGTCAGCACGACGAATCCCCTCGGCCGTTATTCTTGGCTTTAAGACCGGGGCCTCCATCTCACCGTCAGATAGCTCCTCAATTCTAATCACGCAGGCTGAGTGGACCTCTAATCAGCCCTCAGGTCCAGGTAAAAATCCCTGACTTAGCCGGCAATCGAACCCGGGGCCTCCGGGTAAGAGGCAGGCACGCTACCGCTACACCACGCGGCCGGCTCTCTGAAACTCAGTACACAGAAATACACGAACACACAGTACAGTGTGCCCTTCTTTCGTTTCCACCTACTCACTGGTCTCTCCGACACCACAACAGGTCGCTCGCTGGGGCCTTGTATATGTTTATACCTCACTAGAACATTCAGGGTTCGGCTGGAGATCGAACTTTACTGTCATATTTTCCAGAAATCTCATTGAGAATCTATATCAGGGCCTCTCAGGGTGCATGCGCGTGCTGCATGCACTGTGCACGGTGCAAAAGACGACTTGGCTTGGTTGACCAGAGTGCAGACCCCCCACTCCTCGATTTGGAGCAATAGCGCTTACTCTCTCTTTCCTCACGCCTCTCTCGCTCGCTCCGCCTGTCTCCCTCTGCCCCACTTGCGCCGTAGCGCTCCAAATCCGGGCTGAGTTGAGCCGAGTATAACCGAGTAGAGCCGAGCTTAGCCGAGTAGCCAAGAGACGAAGCGTTGATCCGAGCTATACCGAGCGGCACCGATGCACAGTGCACGGAGCTCTTACGCCTCGCTCTGCACGCGTGAGATTTTGGGCGTTTGAGAGGCCCTGATCTAGATGAAGGGAACAATAGAGGAAGGGCCGTGGCATGTCCTCCGGTGGGCTGGGTATACCGCAGGGACCGCGACAAGGCTGACGGTCACTTGAGCACGTAACATTAGTACTAATAACTTGACAGATCATGCTGCATCCACCGAGTCACATTTACAAGGAGTTGTATTATAATTTGGATGTTGACCTCTGCAGTCTATCAAGCAAGTGGCCGCGTAGCTATCAGCTTGCATTCGGGAGATAGTAGGTTTGAATCCCAATGCCACCAGTTCTGAAGAGAGTGTTTCCGTGGTTTCCCATTTCCACACAAGTTAACTGCTGCGGCTGTACCTTAATTAAGGCCACGGCTATTTCGTTCCCACTCCTAGGCCATCGGCACAATAAGACCTAACTATGTCTGTGCGACGTAAAACAAACAATTAAAAAAAAGCCGAAGACATTACAGTGCCTCCTAAGACAGGACTTTAGTTTGCTTGTGGTCTGATGTCGCATTGACACAGGTAGGTTGTCATCAATGATAGTATCAGACAGAGCTAGGATTATGAAAAAAGTGGCCGTCGTCAGCATTATCCTGGTGTGAAAATGGCAAACTACCGAAAAGCCTAAAATAGTCTGCAGGGCTGCTGATGGATGAGTTTGAACCCACTATCTCAAAAGGATAGCTTACATTACAAATTTTACGTACGAGATTATATATGGAATTAAGTAAGAATGGTAATAGATAACATTCGTTAGACATGATATTAATATAATAGAAGATTGTGGTTAATCTTCATTCAAGGACTTTGCTTGTAATTCAACTGAAGTTAAAAACGTGTATTTTACATCATCTCAGAGATATGACTATACTACAAGGTAAGGGTTATACTGCCCGAAGGCAGGTCCGAACCTCCGCAGAGGTGTTCCTGAGCCGGAGTTTACGTGCGGGAGGGTGGCCAGTTCCTTTCCGCTCCTCCATTCCCTTACCCCCACCAACAGCACGTGGAAAACCATCCAACTCCTGACCATGCCCAATGTTGCTGAACTTCGGAGACCTCACGGGATGCGGTGTTTCAACACGGCTACGGCGTTGGCACTATACTATATAAAAATTCGAAATACTCACTTTTTCTGGAACACTGTTAACAAGGTACACTCTGTGACATAGTGTTCATGGATACTCGTTTAGGACCCATATCAGGAAACTGCTTCTATTTTCTGGCTTGGATTTACAATGTTATTAAAATTTCAGCTGCCTCAGCGTATCCAAATATATATTTTTATCAACTCTACTATTAATAAAAATAATCCATTCTATTAACTAAGCGACAGATTCCTGCCCTGAGAGAAGTTGAAATGTGTAGGATGAAACGCAGAACAATCAGTTTCACGTTTATGTTAATGTAATATTAATATTGAACGAATCAACAACTTCCAGCAAGTACGCGTTGCCTCAATTGACAAAGTAAAGCGTATTAGGATATTGAAATATAACGGCAGTGTGGTTTTTACATTATGGAGACCCGAACAAGTGCGATCTGAGAATGCTTACAGATCCACGTATGGTGGTGGTAACAACGCTTTCAATGCTGTGCACAGACAGCTCGAACTTTCTACAGAATTCCAAGAACAATATTCAGGTATAGTGCCACGAGCCCCAACGTTTAGACACACAATCTCTATTTCATTCGGTTGGTACTTGTTTTCACAGTATATAATATCAGGTTATTATTATCTTATTACCACAGTGTAAATGGACATAATATTTAGCTTTAAACACATGCGTATAGAGTTTAATTAATATCACTGTTTATTTCTAAACATGTTTTCACCGGGCGAGTTGGCCATGCACTTACGGGCGCACTGATGTGAGCTTGCGTCGGGGGATAGTAGGTTCTAACCCCACTGTCGGCTGCCCTGATGACGGTTTTCCGTGGTTTCCCAATTTCACACCAGGCAAAAGGTTGGGCTGTACCTTCATTAAAGCCACGGCAGCTTCCTTACCTCTTATATGCCTTTCCTATCCCATCGTTGCCATAGGACTTTGTGTCGATGCGACATTAAGCACATTGTAAAATTGACACTAGTTTTCCCTTCACGCTATTATGTACTTGTTCTGTTTATGAATTGATTCATGTTTGAAGCGTGTATTTTAATTGCATTGTTTTAATTATGATGTAGTTCTTAATTCTTTATTTTTACTTTTATGCTTCGGATTTATCCTCTTTTGTTTGTTGAGCTTTGCTTTCTTTCTTCATTACATGTTCTTCAACTATTTTTTAAAGTTTTCTTCGGTTTTGGAAGAGAATAATCATCCTGCAATTTACATGGTGAACTGTAAGATAGGGACACGCGACATAATGTCGCCACTGCTATAAATATGCAACTAAATAAATAAATAAATAAATAAATAAATAAATAAATAAATAAATAAATAAATAAATAAATAAATAAATAAAATAATAAATAAATACATTAGAAATGACAGAAAAACACATGTACATAAGTTTTTAAATATTACATCAGCTTACTCTAGCCACTTTAAGTGTATACTATTAGATATAACTTAACAAGTTTCGCCGAACTTGCCTGTCTTGCGCCAGTTAATTCCCGCAAATTTTTCTCACGATTTCTTTCTGTCTCATCGATCCGGTGTTCTTCCTTATCGTCTTCACAGTTAGTTCAGACACACCCACCGGATTTCTTTGGTTTACCTTTAGTCACCGAGTGAGATGGCTACGCGGTTCGATTCCTGTAACACTGAGCATACATTCGGGAGATTGTGCCTCGAATACCACCGTCAGCAGTCTTGAAGACAGTTTTCCGTGGTTTCTCATTTTTCCACCAGGCTAACCCTTAATTAAAGCCTCAGCCTTCAGTCCAAGCCTGTCCCTGTCTTTGCTTCGCCGAAAACCTTCTATGGATCACTGCGACTTTTAAACACTAGCAAATAAGAAACACTTTTCATCAGTCTTTATTAATACACGGCTTGTCCTCTGATATTTTAGTGTTTTCACCCCTTAAATTGCATTACTCACTTTCATTATGGAATTTATATCGTTCTGATCTTTCAGCGATTCATTGTGAGACCTATAATTGACATTCACTTATCTCTCCGTGCTCTCCAAAGTTTTCTCTTCACGAATACCATTTTCTAAGCCATTGTTAATCACGGGAATAACATGCTGATTTTATTCAATATTTCCAATTTTTACTGACCTATTTGAGTTTTATATTGTAAAGTTATTTCCAAATGTCCTGCATCTCATTTGAATTCTTTGAAAAATTCCAAGTGTGGTGTCCCTTCTCTCCAACAGGGGCCTATGGTATATCTGCAAGGAAGTTTTGGACCACTACCACTCATCAGTTATATGTTGTTCTGATTTGGACAAGATTGGTTGAGGGTCGTACCTCTCCGACTAATCAACCGATCTACCATTTATCATACGTATCATACGTATCTATAATACATAGTAGAGTCGTTAAGTTCGTGGACTGTCCATCTAGTGTCGCTATGGTGCACTATAACGGAGAGTTTGATCCACAGGATGTTGTCGTGACAGTTCTTCGCTAATCCCAGCAAGAGTCAGTGGCGTGCATGCAGTATAAGCCGAACTACGGTCCCTCTTGTGAAGGGTAGTTGAATGTCAGAGGTAGAACTTAAGAATTTCGTAGTTTGAGCAACGGGCCAATTTCAAGTTCTGCCAAAATTAGGCAAATCCGCTAACGAAACGTTTGAAATGATCAAGTCGAAATCGCCCGGATAACCACGACGTGAAAAAGATGCGAAAGGGCAGGTCAAATCACTTTGTGATCCTGGAACTGTTAGAGCCAGTCCACGAACGTATTGACTGGTAGTGCGTACATAGGTGTACACTGTGTTGCCTAAACTGCAAGCCTTAGTCCAAGAAGTCATTGACTGTAGTACACGAGTATACGGCGGGTTGCTTGCACTGTAGGGGCCAGTCCACGAACGTATAGACTGTAGCAGAATACAGTACACGCACGCACATTATTGGTGCCCCGACATAAACAATCAACACTGCCCCACTCCAGTACTGAAAAGGAGGGGAGAGAGTAAAGGGATAGTGTTGAAGACCACTCCAGTACTGAAAAGGAGGGGAGAGAGTAAAGGGATAGTGTTGAAGACCACTCCAGTACTGAAAAGGAGGGGAAGGGATTCAATAGGTAGTGCTCAATACACAGTGTGTGTATTCCGGCGTTATACTGTAACATTGTAACAAGATGGCTCCTATCCTATCACAGGTGAATCGAGGACGTATTATTGGCATGTAGGAGGCTCACATGGTCCCCCAAGAAATAGCACAAGCAATACCATGCAGTCTTAAGACAGTTTGGAGATGGATGGAAATATGGCAAGAACGAGGTGAAGAACGATTGGTAGATCCGATATAACGCAGCTAAAAATATTCCTAACTAGTATAAAATACTTTTCGGTTAAAAACCTCCTTTGCCACTTAATACTGTAATTATCAGAGTAGGTTAATTTTTAATTTTTTAATGTTAAAATGCTACTTGTGTAACTGTTCCCTCCTCTTCAAGACTTGAGGAGATGAAAGTTATTATCTAGGGACACATGAACATCAAATAAACTATTTGTGGCTTGCCCGCAAATTGCCACGCAAATAGAAACAATTAACATTCCATGGTTCCCCATTTCTCTATGAAATGTTTGGGCGCCATGGTTACAGTTTTAAACGAAACTGTAAACCAAAATTTACATTTACTAGCATAGAGACTTATACTTAGATCACAGGGGTAGGATTTTAAATAATTAACCACTAAGTATCGCTTAAGAAAGAAAATTAACGCAATATAAAATACAAATGAATTTCTTATACAAAAAAAGTGAGATGAATCGGAAAAGTTTCCTTAAAGCGTGGAGGAATTTATAATTTAATTTACTGAATTTACTATGCTTGCTTTATCTAAATGAAGCTCACCAATTGCAGCTTCCTTTGAAGTCATCTGGTTTCCGTGGTTACTCGTTCTCTTCTTCTCGATGTAGACTTTGCTCCATGGACATCCTTCCCTCCTTCTCTGATATGGTACGGGCTATCTGGACTAATACTCCCTACTTGCCTAGTCTTTAAATTAGACATTGGCCCTATACTTGTAATAACTGATCAGCGTTGATCGTATGAGGAGAAAATTCAGAGATATGAATTTTTTCATATTAGTAGAAATCTCAATCCAACTGAGCTATACTATTTATACGGTACAGACTTGTACCAAATTTCCGTAAACTTGAACTAAACGTAGTTCTTCGTCCACAATATTTACTGAAAATAACACAAGACATAAGCTTGTTTCGTTTCTCGTAGATCCGATAACATAACCGAAGCGACAACACATTGTACAAAAGTAACTATGTCGCAGAGCGACCACACACTGTTTCAAATATGAAATCACATCGTACAAAGTAGAAGTTCACAGTAGAAGTAGTAGTGATGGAGTTTACGTAGTTAGGTTGTAAGGTTGTAAGGTCGTAAGGTAAGGTCCCGTTCTCGTGTTGAGAATCAGTATATATCCGGGCTCACCCCAGATACAACGAAGTATCTGATTCGATAGATCGAAGCATCAACTCCCCTTCTCTTGTTCCTCGACAGGTCCAGAAGGCGTGGCGATGATATAGCTGACCAGCTTGCAAGCCTCGCGCACGGGTCGCTGTTTACAAGCCTTGGTCATAAGATAAACCCATGACGCACGCAAAATCCCAAGCTTCAAGAATAACCCTCCGTATACACAAATATGAGATGAAATGAAAACAACTATGTCTCAACATATTGACCGTATTTACAACATAATGAATTCTTATCCTACATAATATAATAATTTAAATAATAAAACGATGTCATCATACACTGACTGACAGAGCAAATGCAACAGCAAGAAGGAGTGGTCAGAACTTTATGCCAATTGCAGGGTAGACTGACGTCACTGAGGTATGCTCATGATGTGAAATGCGCCGCTGTGCTGCGCACGTAGCGAACGATAAATGGGACACGGCGTTGGCGAATGGCCCACTTCGTACCGTGATTCCTCAGCCGACAGTCATTGTAGAACGTGTTGTCGTGTGTCACAGGACACGTGTATAGCTAAGAATGCCAGGCCGCCGTCAACGGAGGCATTTCCAGCAGACAGACGACTTTACGAGGGGTATGGTGATCGGGCTGAGAAGGGCAGGTTGGTCGCTTCGTCAAATCGCAGCCGATACCCATAGGGATGTGTCCACGTTGCAGCGCCTGTGGCGAAGATGGTTGGCGCAGGGACATGTGGCACGTGCGAGGGGTCCAGGCGCAGCCCGAGTGACGTCAGCACGCGAGGATCGGCGCATCCGCCGCCAAGCGGTGGCAGCCCCGCACGCCACGTCAACCGCCATTCTTCAGCATGTGCAAGACACCCTGGCTGTTCCAATATCGACCAGAACAATTTCCCGTCGATTGGTTGAAGGAGGCCTGCACTCCCGGCGTCCGCTCAGAAGACTACCATTGACTCCACAGCATAGACGTGCACGCCTGGCATGGTGCCGGGCTAGAGCGACTTGGATGAGGGAATGGCGGAACGTCGTGTTCTCCGATGAGTCACGCTTCTGTTCTGTCAGTGATAGTCACCGCAGACGAGTGTGGCGTCGGCGTGGAGAAAGGTAAAATCCGGCAGTAAGTGTGGAGCGCCCTACCACTAGACAACGCGGCATCATGGTTTGGGGCGCTATTGCGTATGATTCCACGTCACCTCTAGTGCGTATTCAAGGCACGTTAAATGCCCACCGCTACGTGCAGCATGTGCTGCGGCCGGTGGCACTCCCGTACCTTCAGGGGCTGCCCAATGCTCTGTTTCAGCAGGATAATGCCCGCCCACACACTGCTCGCATCTCCCAACAGGCTCTACGAGGTGTACAGATGCTTCCGTGGCCAGCGTGCTCTCCGGATCTCTCACAAATCGAACACGTGTGGGATCTCATTGGACGCCGTTTGCAAACTCTGCCCCGGCCTCGTACGGACGACCAACTGTGGCAAATGGTTGACAGAGAATGGAGAACCATCCCTCAGGACACCATCCGCACTCTTATTGACTCTGTACCTCGACGTGTTTCTGCGTGCATTGCCGCTCGCGGTGGTCCTACATCCTACTGAGTCGATGCCGTGCGCATTTTGTAACCTGCATATCGGTTTGAAATAAACGTCAATTATTCGTCCGTGCCGTCTCTGTTTTTTCCCCAACTTTCATCCCTTTCGAACCACTCCTTCTTGGTGTTGCATTTGCTCTGTCAGTCAGTGTATATACAATATGCTTCCAAAAAGCCTTGATTACAAATGATTGACGTTGAATAAATATGTTATTACAAATAATCGCCGATGGCGGATAAACTTGATATCAAATGATATCGCGTAAAATGATATTATATTAAATTAGTAGGGCTGGAGAAGCCTGGACGGTTACATACGCCCTCCTGTTATTTACAGATATAACATATATGAAAATAACACACTACACCAAAACGGCTGATATATACATCATTACATCTTACAAACACTTAATAAAAAACATACATAACCAAATCTTGTATCTCACTGTAGAGTGTCTGTTTCAACGATACCAGATTACATTAGTAATAATTCCTGCCAATTTTCTTGCGAAAGTTTGTCAGCGACACTCATAATATTTACAACAACAGGAAAATAACTCTATCTTTGCACTTCACCATCAAAGTGTTCGGCAGTTCCAGGTTATCATAATATATACAGCACACACACACGTAATCACACGTGGATTACCTCTCTTAGATGGCCGCAAGCAATTTCTTGTTTTCATTGCAACAAATATATACACTAAGAAAATTATTGCATTAATTTCCTTCTGCAGTTTATAAAAAAATCCCAAGTTACTCATAGCTTCTACAATGGTGTCAGGCCTAGGTTCACAACCTATACATGAATTCACGTTTTCCAACTCAGGTACATTTAATGTTATCAAAACAACATCTGGGAGACGTTACACTTAATTCGCAGAAATATATCCTCTCAGAGAGCGAATATTATAAGTGCCCAACATGACACGATTACCATCTTTCAATCTGTATGCACAAGGACCAACCCGACAATGAATCTGGAATGGACCCTGATACAACAAAAAGAATTTCTTCGTCACCTTCTCTTCACTGGACGAGAGCATGGGAACACGTAACAGAACAGAATCTCCTACCTGAAATTCGTCTAACACCTGACGTTCCTGCTGTCTGCTACGCTTCTCAGCCGCTTTAATCAAATTCTCTCTCGCTAATCTGACATATATCTGAGAGTCACGCTGAGGTTCCTGTGTAATACCTAGTACTTTTGTCAGCTCATTCCTAGGATTACTGCCAAAATGAACCTCTAATGGGTGAATTTCGTACTATCATGCTGAACCATGTTAATCCATTTCTCAATCAACGCTAAAGAACCAACCCACGCAGTGTGCTTGTCATGAACTAAAGATCTAAACATCCTACCTAATTCCTTCATCGTGCTTTCACACATATTCCCTTGCGGATTCCTAATTGAGGAAAAAACATGTGTGATACCTAATTCTGCCATCACAGCCTTCCACTTCTTCGATGTAAATTGAGATCCGCTATCAGATAATAACCTCCTAGGCGTACCTAATTCCTGAATATACTTGTCACTAATAATCTTACTGCAACAACGACCTGTCGCTTTTCTCAACAAAAGATTGACACACTGACTACTCGAAACTTCAATAATACCATCCTCTAACATAGCTTCAATTTGATTGTCTACTGCTTTAGCATATTTATGTGGTATCGGATATCTCGGTCCAGCGAATATACTTTTATCCAGTACTGAAAATGAGTGTTCATACACATGTGTTTTGCCAGGTTTCGATGAAAATACTTCCTTGTGTTCTCTCAATACATACAACAATCGGTCCCTCTGACCTTCTTCCAAATTGCTACTATCTACCGCTTCTTTCAAAGCATCATCGTGGTTCTCCTCTAACCACACTTCACACAACTTAAAATCCGCTCTCTCTTCTTCATCTTTTGAAACCTCATTAACACACCACATGTTACAAACCTCTACTTTCGTCTGAACTTCGGCATCCCACGTGACTTTAACATCCTCATTATCCCACCTTAAATATACTATCGCCTCATTGTAATTTAACAGAGCTGAGTATAAACTTAGCCAGTCAGATCTCAAGATAACATCAAATTTAAGATTCGGAATAACAAGACATATCTGAATTTTCGACTTCCCGTTAATACAAATAGGTATGGCAACTTGTTTACATATTTGCTTGGATCGTTTACCTACAGCAGTTACGATATATGTGGATTATACAGGCGTTTCTTCAATCTCAATATTCTCCTTCTTTCTGTCCTCATACCCCTTCAAACTTACAGATGATCTTTGACTGCCTGAATCCAATAAAGCCTGATACTGCGCCCTCCATTCAACTATCGTAACAACGGGGTTCTCACTTTTACTACCAACTTCGACTTGATTTACTTCCACCTCCCGTAATAACTCATCTCTAACATCGAGATCATAATTCATGTGCGTCATTACTCAATTTCTCGCAACATGTACTGAAGACTGATAATCTGATCTCTCATTACCGTCTACTATCAGTTTAAATTACTGTGTCTCCTTGTATCCTGATTTCGGCTTATACCTTCCTCTACATTGCGTTCCCTCTGAACATTCCTGTTTTGTTGGTGTGACTGATTACCTACAGGTTGTCTCGGTTGAAACTGACCACGGTGATTGTGTTCTTGTCTTCTGGGTGGTGGTTGATAGTTTGTGTGCTCTCGTGTACTATTACTATTTCCTAACGCATCGAAACTTGCTAGCAATCCTTCCATTCCCTGAATAGTCTCTATCTGTTGCATACAGCTAGCTTCACGGATTTTGTTGGGAAAATGTCTGAGTAATAACTTCACAATATCTCTCTCCGCTGACATCCCATCTACGTTTTTACAAATCATAACGTGGGCTAAAAAATATTCGGTCATAGAAACTCCCTCGTGTGGCCTAAATTTCCCAAAGACAATGCGTTCTCTTTCCCTGCTTTGTATAGCTTCACTCCAAAACTTTTTCCGTGAAATATTTCTGGAATTCCACCATACTGGTCATGCTGCTCTTATACACCGCAAACCATGATTTCGTTTGCCCAATAAAAGCTTTACCAATTATTTCTAACGATTCTTCCCATTCAATGATTCCTTCTTCCATTCGCTTTTCAAACCGTTTCTTAACAGTGTTTAAAAATCTAAAGGGTTTGTCTGCCTCCCATTAAATGTAGGTAGTTCTGTTCCACATATGAAATTTGTACCATGGCACTGACTTCCTATATTACCTTGCTTTTCTCTGATTTCTTTACGTATTTGTGCCTCCGACCTATCAGTACGTTCATTAATTCTTTTCACTTCATTCGCAATGTGTTCTTGTCTTTCCTTGGTGGCTTTCATTTCAACCGCATATTCCTCTGCTTTCTTAAACTTTTCATTACATATTTTAGCATTAGTCTCTACCTTACCACACAGATCATCGTATTGTTGTTATACTTCTTCTCTAACTTTACTAACTTCTCCTACTTGTTCCTGCATTTTACAATTAATTGCTGTGATCTGCTGGTCTACTTCGCTCCTAAGTTCAGTTAACTTACTATCTACGACTTTCTCATGTTGGCTACGTCTCATCTCCTGTTCCGCTAACTGATTCTCAAAATGTTTCTGCTGCTCTAGTGCTTCATCTAATCTATGATCTAAAGCATCCATCCTAGCATTAACGTCTCTGCTAGTTTCGGTTTTCGTCTGTTCTATTTCTCTGATAATTTCGGTTTTCGTCTGTTCTATCTCTTTTCTATTTTCTTTAATCTCTGTCTGCGTTTTTTCTACTTCCTTCCTAATTTCTTCTATCCCTTTCGTTTCCTTCCTAATTTCATCTATCCCTTTCGTTTGCTCTAATATCCCTTGCATCATTAAAAACAGTTGTCGAATATTCATTTCACTATTCGTATTACTTTCTTTCTCGCCCTCCATCCTAGCTACATCAGATTCTGTGCTATTTTCCATGCTCCCACCACTCTCTACCGTTTTATCTACTTCAATGCTTTCATCTACAACATTCCTAGAATTTAGCGTCTCGCCTCCCTTTACTAAGTTTCCGCTACGTAATTTCATGTCCTTTTCACCTTGTGCAGCCATGATTCCCCCAAAATCACACATACAAATTATATGGACACTCACTTAACCCCCACAAACACAGACTCTACTTTACTGCTTTCTTTCCACGAATACTTAATGGTTTTCGAGCTCCACGTTGGTGCGACAAATGTAACTGTTCCACCTCGTCAAAACACTTGTGGAGATGAAAGTTATTATCTAGGGACACATGAACATCAAATAAACTATTTGTGGCTTGCCCGCAAATTGCCACGCAAATAGAAACAATTAACATTCCATGGTTCCCCATTTCTCTATGTAATGTTTGGGCGCCATGGTTACAGTTTTAAACAAAACTGAAAACCAAAATTTATATTTACTAGCATAGAGACTTATACTTAGATCACAGGGGTAGGATTTTAAATAATTAACCATTAAGTATCGCTTAAGAAAGAAAATTAACGCAATATAAAATACAAATGAATTTATTATACGAAAAAGTGAGATGAATCGGAAAAGTTTCCTTAAAGCGTGGAGGAATTTATAATTTAATTTACTGAATTTACTATTGCTTGCTTTATCTAATTGAAGCTCACCAATTGCAGCTTACGTTGAAGTCATCTGGTTTCCGTAGTTACTCGTTCTCTTCTTCTCGATGTAGACTTTGCTCCATGGACATCCTTCCTTCCTTCTCTGGTATGGTACGGGCTATCTGGACTAACACTCCCTACTTGCCTAGTCTTTAAATTAGACATTGGCCCTATACTTGTAATAACTGATCAGCGTTGATCGTATGAGGAGAAAATTCAGAGATATGAATTTTTCCATATTAGTAGAAATCTCAATCCAACTGAGCTATACTATTTATACGGTACAGACTTGTACCAAATTTCCGTAAACTTGAACTAAACATAGTTCTTCGTCCACAATATTTACTGAAAATAACACAAGCCATAAGCTTGTTTCGTTTCTCGTAGATCCGATAACATAACCGAAGCGACAACACATTGTACAAAAGTAACTATGTCGCAGAGCGACCACACACTGTTTCAAATATGAAATCACGTCGTACAAAGTAGATGTTCACAGTAGAAGTAGTAGTGATGGAGTTTACGTAGTTAGGTTGTAAGGTTGTAAGGTCGTAAGGTAAGGTCCCGTTCTCGTGTTGAGAATCAGTATATATCCGGGCTCACCCCCACTCTTGGTAATAGTTCAATCTCAAAACTTATATACAACGAAGTATCTGATTCGATAGATCGAAGCATCAACTCCCCTTCTCTTGTTCCTCGACAAGTCCAGAAGGCGTGGCGATGATATAGCTGACCAGCCTGCAAGCCTCACGCACGGGTCGCTGTTTAGTAGCCTTGGTCATAAGATAAACCCACTGATGGTTATTAGCCTGGTATGTTGTAGGGGACACGTAAAGCAATCGTAAAGTACAAATAATCGCTGTTGTTAATATACTGCTAGAAGTCAGATAGAAAAGTTGGACTCCAAGTGCCACTGCAGAACACCAGGAACTCTATCGACATCAAATACTCCAAGATGAAGTCCAGTCCTTAGATCGCAGTCAGTGTTAACCCTGCCATTTCTTCTGAGGGACCAGTGTACCATTTTTCAAGAGACTGTTCTCCACAAAAAGCAACGGGAACCTGTAACTAGTGGTAGGGATTTTGAGAAAGAATTATAAAGATGGAGTTTTTCACTCTTTCGTGAAAATCCAGACAATGACGTTTCTGCAGTAATTATAAAGGATCTTGTGTAGACTCTTTCAAACGCTTGCCCTTTAGCCTGCCGTTTATCAGTTTTAATCGTTAAGGTGTGTACATATTTTAATTTTAGAGGATTGTTATGAGATTCTTTGGATTTTTATCTCGCACAAACTCGAAGTATGATGATAGACTGAAATCAGTGATTCAGAACTCGGTCTTCAGTTATTTTTAGAATGTTTTTATCATTTTTCCAGTTCGTAAGTATATTTACGCCATGGCATTTTCCCCACACTTGCCGTATATTACTCGCTCACTCGATCCTCCAACACGTTAAGTTTCTCTCTTCCCGTGCGCAGAACCACTACACACACTAAACCAATCACCGTTACCGCAGTTCAGCCATGGAACCTCCTGCCAGAAGATGTCAAAGGCATGCAGCAACTCAGATTTTAATCGCAGCTATGCAAAAATATCCGAAAATAAATCGTCTAGTTGATATATTAGAGTTCCAACGTTTTCTTCCTCCTCCTTCGTCACTAATTTCCTCTTCCAATTATGGATTGTTCACTTTTTCTCCTTCTTCCTGATCTTTTCTGAATTATCTGCAGTCATCACTTATGTACATTAAGCCTTGTTTTATGACTGAATGCCCCTTCTTGAATCTAAATCTATGTGAACAAATGTTTTCACTATTGCATTTTACTGTAGTTTTTGGTAGTGTGACGTGTTGTAAATGAAGATGCGTATTAAGGCGAACATACACATCTGGCCCCCGGGTAGAGGCATCAACCAGATTTTGCTAAAATCCACACCCCGGCCATGAGTAGACCCAGGACCCTGTAATCGAGTAAGACTACTTTGACCATTCAGGCAAGGAGCCCGATTGATTGCTTACTCCTTTTCCTTCCACTTCTTCATAATTTTTCTTCTACTCACCTCTCATTTGAAGGTACTATATCTTCTTAAAATTCGTTTTCTTTTCCTATTATTGTTAATTAGCATTACTATCCACCCCACCTTTTCTTTCTCTCTCTCTCTCTCTCTTTCTCTCTGTCACGCATACCAAACAGAATTATCGTAATGAGGAGTCCCGTTGCAAACTGTATTATCCCCACCCTTGGAGAAAATTGAGTTTGATGCGGTTTCGTGTTCTTTTCTTCATGTTCTCTTTCATGATGTAAAATCAAATGAAAATGGAAGACTGACTGTAGTTTAAAATCCTACTTGCTCCAATAAAATGACTGCAGTAAAGCGTGATATATTCACGGATATGTTTTGTTATATTGGATACAATGGATGTTCATTGAATTATTAGGTTGGATGTTCTGCAAATTGGACATCATTCGTTTGAAAGAGCACGGGACAGGCTGAATTCAGTATCAGTGCTATAATGGGACAAGATATTAACACAGGAGAGAACAAAATACGAAACTGCTACTTTGCAAAAATGTTAATTGTACCATATTTCTTGTAAAAAGCATTAATTTCCTTGTGTTATAATGAAGTAGGCCAATCATAATTTCACATTTTTGTGAAAATAAATCATATTACCGCACTGTGTGGATGAAATCTAAGATTCTGAAGTGTATTTCCTATTTTCGTGAAATCCAATTCTGAAATTTCATTTTGTGGTTTGCTGGGTGCATGCATACTCTTACAGCTTCGTGATTATCTGTTTTAGATATAATCAGTTTCTCGTTTGTCTTTTAAAATTTCCTTCAGTCGACATAATACGTTTAGCAACGATGTTACTCATATCTAGTATATACAAGATTTTGAATGTTAAAGTAGCCTCAGCCCTAATATGTAAATAACTCTGTGGTTGAGATTGGTAGAATACATCCACAGTATACCTTGCCTGACCTAAAAGGCGGCTAAAGTAGGGACTAGGGACTGTCGATTAAAGCGCATGGGTTGGCAACAATGGTTCCCCTAACTGAGTTTGGCATTATTTCCACTTACTTGGGCCAGCCTCATCAATATTACCTTCCCTGTCCGACCACACTTGGTCAACTCACGTTCTCTTCTAACCCGACAGTATTAGGTTTGAGAGACCTAGGGAGTATTTCATTTTCACGACCTCTGTGACCCTTTCCTTTCCCTTGCCGATACCTTCATTTTTGGAAGTGTCGGACCACTTAAATTTTTCTTCTGATTACCATTAATAGAGGATGGTTGCTGAATTTCCACCACCACCACCACCAAAATAACATACTCGTAGTTGTGTGCTTTTTCAGGAAATGGTGGGCTAGAAACTTAATTCAGCTATCCTGGAGATAGTTTTCCGGGGATTCCTATTTTCATATCAGGCAAATGCTGAGCTGAACTGTAATTAAAACCACTGCCACTTCCCTCCTCTAGCTCCACGTAATACCACTAGCAAATAATATTATAAAACCAACAATAATAAAAATGTATGTTCAGTCCTTAGCCAAGAGGCTGGTTGGATCCTCAAGAGTTCCATCATTATCTGTCACAGATGGCCTAGTTATCACTGAAGAGACGTACTAGCGTACTAGCTAAATTTTTTTTTTTTTTTTTTTTTTGCTAGGGGCTTTACGTCGCACCGACACAGATAGGTCTTATGGCGACGATGGGATAGGAAAGGCCTAGGAGTTGGAAGGAAGCGGCCGTGGCCTTAATTAATGTACAGCCCCAGCATTTGCCTGGTGTGAAAATGGGAAACCACGGAAAACCATTTTCAGGGCTGCCGATAGTGGGATTCGAACCTACTATCTCCCGGATGCAAGCTCACAGCCGCGCGCCTCTACGCGCACGGCCAACTCGCCCGGTGTACTAGCTAAATAAGGAGAGGGATAGTTTCCCGTTGCTTTCCTCAGTGAGCCAGAAGTTGCTATTACATACCAGTTTGCCAAGCCCACTGAAATGCATTTCACACAATTCATAGCAAGGACGGGCTGCATAAGGAATGGCATTACTATCATCGTTCATACCTCAGTCACTTTCATATTATCAAAGCCAAGGATAAGACTGAGACTGATTAATGAAAGAAACAAAATTGCTCTAGTCCATACCAGAATAAATAGTCCACTCTAAACAATAGGTCTTGCCGGCAAAAGCACAATAATAATAATAATAATAATAATAATAATAATAATAATAATAATAATAATAATAATAATAATCATCATTGTTCCGGGATTTCCGTGGCTCACAGAAGAATAGGAAGCGCCTAGGTTGGATGGATGGATAAGGAATTACATAGAGCAGCATTTATCATAACAAATTTGGTAAAGTTATTTCTTTCCTTTCTTGAAATTGAGAGATAGAAAATTTGAATGAATAACAAAACTACTGAACAGTTTGATAGTAAGCTCGTCAGCTTTAACAATATATTGGACTTAGAAGTCCTGAAATAAGGTACAAAATTGAGATAATTACCAAGTCGTTTAAGTACATGGAGAATAGCATTATTGCTCCGGATAGGTACAATAGGTTACAAGAGCTAGATTTTCTCCAAGCAGTTACGCTACACAGGAGTCTGAGCTGCAAAATATAAGAGTCTAGCCACTAAAAAGCAATCAGTTCCGCATGGCGCACTTAAAATGGCACTAGGCAAGCCATCGGGTGACCCCACTTCAAACATTTCATCATTGCTCAACAATAATGGTAGTCACTGTTTCTAAAGGGAACTAAAACCTTATGAGCAATACAGGCTAAACAGAGGAATAATTACCCACATTACGTGTCCTTAAGTGTAAAAAAGGAACGGTTGCAGAGACCAAGCCATAAACAAAAGGCAATGAGGTGAAACACTAGCACTCCTTATCGAAATTACTAAAAAATGTAAGTGAGCTTACAGACCAATGATACTGAAGCTAATCCTGTACTAAAAGAGGAACATTCTAAACCGAGACAAGGTTTACAAAATTTAGAGGATGAACATTTTAGTCACCGGAGTGCAAGGTTGAATGGGAGACGGCAGAGGGCCACCACTTTTCGTTTCCTTACATTACATATTTCGCAGAAGGGAAAAGAACCAGAGACCTCAGAATTCACCGCAAATCCTATATACCACCAGTTTACAAAATTACATTAAAATAAAACGGCTGAAACTTTCCTCTCAAAGCACCCGCAGGCGTTATCACATGTTTAGGTAAATTCTTCCATTACGTTGTATCGTTGGATCTTCTTCAAGCAGGCCACGCCCCTGCCTCCTAGGCCTCCGTCAAGTTGCATTCACAAGCACTGGAGCGATTTAGACAAAACGACCCTAAAGTACCCTGCTTCCAGAATAAACTGAACTACACTTTGTTGATAGGTTGGATTCCTATATAAAGTACATCCCCGGTTTTGACTGGCTAGAGAACATATTTACAAGCATCTGATAGGTAGATTACTATAGAGGAGGAACCGGTTGAAGTGTTGACAACCTTAGTAAATTTAAAAACAACCTTCAGAAAAAGGTTTACCAATAAAAAAATGAAATTGCCTAAGCTCTAGGTTTGTTTTTAGTCCGAAAGATTGAGAAAGCAAATCGATGGTAGAGCCATATAACTGTAGATGACAAAATTTTTTGTGAGCTTGCAAGTTCAAGTCCGTTGGAATAGATGGCCGTAGTGAAGGCGCGCAGTTTAAATGGTTGGGGAGGGTGTAATAATAATAATAATAATAATAATAATAATAATAATAATAATAATAATAATAATAATAATAATAATAATAATATTAATAATCTCGAGAAACAAAATTTTATTATGCCAGAACTCTGGGGTTATCGAACAATCCACCCCAAGTGGAAATTTTGTTCGGTAACTTTTAGTTTAGTATTGCAACATGTATGTTCTTTTCGATTTGATTTCATTAAACAGAAAATGGCCTGAAGATACGGAAGCGTAGGATTAAAATTACATATTTCGGATACCAAAAAGGAAAAGTCGAATGAATATGCTTGGTGTAGTTAGTTCAATAAATGTCGCATAACTTTCTGAGGGCGAGCAAAGATAGGCTATGCGACAAGGTTTTTCGTAGATTGTCATATGATCCATCTTTGTTTGCTCTTAAGAATTTGTCGATCTGGCTGCAGTGCGAATTCCATGTCATAATATAGTTATGTGGGAAGAACTGTGAGGAGTTAGTGACTGTGGAATATCAACCACTTTACACATAATATTTTTGAAAAAGTAATTCTATATCGTCAATAGACTTCATGAATGTGCAAATACGAGCAACGCCTTTCCTTTTGAAAATAAAATGGTTTTCAATGTTCGAAATCAATAAAGCTTCTTTTGATTGTGACCAAATATCACTGACAAAATCTGTTTTTAGAAGGCTATGGAGACGCTCGGGTGAGTTGAAGACTATGGCACTTACTAATTGAGACCTCAGAACTAAATTGAATCAGGTACAATTCTAGTTTTCATATCGCCATCGCAATTAATCTGGTACTTACTTCTACCGTGATATGAGTGAGCCACAAGAACATGTTCATCTGTAGAAGTGAAGGGCCTCGTTTTTTAATGTTTTGACTTCCCAAGGGAAAGACTGTGAATTGTATTGAGAGACAAAGTATCTGACCATACGTCACTTCGTAATCTGCAGAGCTTCAGACAGAGCTGAGTTCACTTGGAAGGCAAAGCTTTATCACTACTGCAGTTTTCCATTTTATCGACAGTGCCTCCAGGAGCTTGTTCCAAATACCTCTCATACACTCCCTCATACACCACACATTTCAGTATTGCTAGTATCGAGTTAGGTGTCAGTTCCTGGTAAATGTTCGAAGTATCCAACTACGCGGCTGACAATTTATTACGCTGGTATTTAGTGCATGGTGTCCCGGGAATTACCCAGTCCTCACAGAAACAGCAATCTTTCTCTTCTGGGCGAATGGGTCACCTAGGACTACGCGGATTCAACATTTGTTGAGCTTTCCTCCTTGCCCAGTAGCTCTTCGTTTTCATCGATTATTGTGATTTCTATTTCTCCGACCAGGCACGTCGTATTGGTTACTTCTCGTCTTCCTCAAATACCCCAGTGTGAACAATTTTTCTGATTACCTTTATATCCTGCAGATTTGGTAATCTAAATTCAGTGAGGTCTTTCTCTACTTGCTTGTACCTTTTTGATCTCGTACGTTTGATTTGCAAAAAATGTTTGTATTTGATAAGCAAGTCTGTTGTTATTCATTCTTTCCAAATGGCTTATAAACTGAATTCGTCGCATTCTCATAGTATCAGTAAGTTTGAATATTTTAAATATATTTTAGAGTTGGGTTTGGGGTAATTTATCACATTTTTAATTCTTGGCCTTAAGATTTTTCTTATGATTTTCCTTCTATAATATCTAATTGTTTCTTTAAATTTTTGTTACGTGAATTGAGCGTTACTGAAGGATAAAGAGCTTCCGGTTTCATCACGGTTCAGTAATGACGAATTTTACTGTTCGAGAAGAAGCATTTTGTGTCATAAATATTCTTTGTGCGTTGAAAAGAAATTTCCATTTTCTGAATGCTTGAAGCTACTGATTTACTTTCATTACCATTTTCAGCATCTTTTCACTTAAATACTTTAATTCCTTTATTCTTGAAATTTTATTCATATCAATGGTAAGTTCAGGTGGAGCAGTTCTGATATTTCTCATAAATATAATGCGACACTATTATTTTAGTCTTTGAAATGATTTGCTATTCAACTTCAAAAGAACGGAACTAACTTCGCGGCCCGTATTTCAATTTTGCGTATGAATCTGAAAGTATACGAGTATCTTAAACAACTGGCATCTTCCTACATCATCATCATCATCATCATCATCATCATCATCATCATCATCATCATTTTTCAGCTCCAGTTTGCCGTGTGTGATATGCAAGCGCTTCCTGTCAAAGTATAGTTTCTTTTCCTCTTTGTCCTACCACTTAACATTCCTCTTGTTGAGCTCCAATTTCACTGTGTCTTGATTTCTCTACTAGCCTCTTCCCTTTCACTTCCCTGTCAAAGTAATTGCCTGCTGTTATTGTTCTGTCCATCCTCGTAACATATTCAAACCATTGCAGCTTGCGTATTCGTATAAGCTCGGTAACAGGTATTCTGATGCCAACCTTCTTCCTGTTTGCGATATTTCTAATCTTGTCTTTCCAGGTCTTCTGGTTAATTTTTCTGATAAATTTCCTTTCTGTTGACTGGATTTTACTATTAGTCTCGTTATGTAATGTACATGTTTTGAGTCCTTAGGTGATAACTGGAATGAAGTGGTATGGAACATTGTCATTTCTTTCTTTCTGGTGTATTTTTTATCATCCCGGGGTAGATTTCTCAATTGAAAATAAGTCCTATTTAGTATTTCTTGGCTTATTTTGTTATCTTTTGAAATTATACTATTTGTAGTTGGAAACAAATTGTAACAGAGTTCCCTCCAGGAAAATGTATGAAACTGTTCCTTTCCTGTTGATTTAAACCCACAGACGAGACAACTCTAAGGAGCGTTTTTGGAGTTCAAAATTCGTTACTGTTCTAAATATGCAAATTAGTGCGGATTGATGAAACATACGTCTGTCAATAATGTTAAAAATTTTCTGGGCTGATACAGGAACATGTTTTGACTCGCTATTTTACTGACATTCATCAGCTTTGAAACATTATGCGACTGGAACGCTTCACTGACTCCCGTATCATCTACACCCCACTAAACATCAACAAAACTTAACGCAATAAATGGACTGTTACACACGAATAACACTATTAAAGGTTGCCGTATGCTATGCTTGCTTAATCCTTCCCCTACGCGCTCTAAATTGCACTGCGTACTGCATTATCGGCGTATTGTAATCGGCACCACAAAACTGACTCTGAAACTACATTGGTGATACATAGGATATGCTTGTTGTTTTGAACATCCGTTCTGGAGGGTGGGATATATTCGGCCATGAAATCCATGTATTTGTCTTTCTGTGCAGTGTGTTTAGTTACTTACGTAACGTAACCATGGGCATCTTAGAGTGTTAAAGTTCATTTAAATGTTGATGCATTATATGAGGTAGGTTCAAAATGAATCGAGCCGTAGGCTATAAAATGAAAGCAACTGAAAGGATAGAAATGTCATTTCCTGCCTAAAAAGGTGTGGCCCCTATAAGAGGGCTGAGGTCCCAAAATCGCCGGTAGTGGGATACGGGCGCACACCACCGTGACGACAGAGCGAGCGTGGGCATGCGTCGACCATCCACTGCACTCAGTCGTACTGAAAACACTGAAATTGAGGCTTTAAATGAAAAGCAAAGGGATGTAGTGCGATTCCTGACAGCGAAAGGAGTTCGAGGAACGGAAATTCATCGAATAATTGCTCAAGTGTACGGACAGCACTGCATGTCCGTTGCAAGGGTCAAGGCGTGGCACAAGGGATTCAGGGAAGGAAGGATGTCGTTGGCCGATGATGCACGGTCTGGAACGCCACAGCGCCTTATCGATACCATTTTCCAGCCGGTGGATGCCCTCATTATGCGAGACCGGTGGGTTACAATTTCAGCCATTGCTGCACAGGTCGGAGTGAGCGTCGGAAGTTTCCACACTATCATTGAGGAGAGATTGAAATTTCGCAAAAAGTGCGCCCAATGGGTGCCTCACTGTCTTCAGCCAGCACAGAAAGCATGTAAGCATGTCTTGAACATCTGCTGTGGTATGTCAAGGAAGCGAACGAGTTCCTGTCACGAGTGGTCGCTGGAGACGAGAAATGGTGTCATCACTTCGAACAGGAGTCAAAACGACAAAGTACCCAGTGGAAGCATGCAGGGTCGCCGCAACCCAAAATATCCAAGGCCGTCCGCACAAGTGCAGGAAAGGTTATGCTCAGCTCCTTCCTTGACGAAAACAGCCCCCTTCATATGGGCTTCCTGCAGCATGGGACAACGGTGAGTGCGCAGCGATACTCACAAGCCTTGACCACCTTTTCACAACGCGACCAAATCGAAACGACCAGGAAAGCTCACCCGCGGGATCATTCTGCTCCACGACAATGCAAGGCCCCATACAACAAAAGTAGTCAAGGAGCTCTTGCAGTCATTCAAACCTGAGGTCCTCTGTCAGCCTACATATAGTCCCGATCTCTCTCCTTGTGATTACGCCATTTTTGGCGAGCTAAAGAAGGCCCTGAGAGGCAAGTAGTTGACTTCGGACGACGACTTCAAGCAGTACTTGTTCACGACAAGTCCACTCGCCGCTTTGTGTCGCAGTGGGACAAGAGGCTCAATAGTGTTGGGCAATACCTTTAAATAACGGTACAGTTTTCATTTTATAGCTACCGGCTCGTTTCTTTTTAAATAATCCTCCTATAATATAGAGTGTCGGCCTTGTTGTGCAGGGATAGTGCGCCTGCCTTTCACCCTAGGAATCCAGGTTTGATTCCCGGCCTAGTAAGATATTTTCACTTGAATCTGAAGGCTGGTTGGAGGCCCACTCAGCCTACGTGATTACAGTTGAGGAGATATCAGACGGTCCAATGGCGAACTAGAAAACCAAGAATAGCGGCAGAGAAGATTCGTCCCAATGACCATGTGCCACCTCGTAATCTGCAGACCTTCGGGCTGGCCAACATTTGCTTGGTAGGCTGAGGCCCGTCAAAGCTATAGCATCTTAGAATTATTTACTGTATAGTATATGTGGAGTAGGGCACTTGAGCCAAGTAAAGCCCATGTTTACTACTGTAATAAGATAAATCTTGTCAGTCAAGTGTTGCTTTGTTTGAATGGGGACTCTAATACGATACTGATAGTCCTTCATACGTGCAAGAAGTAGGAAAGATATGAGATGTTGAAATTCATCTGTAATATTTCAAATAGATTGATAATATGTTTGCCCGTCCCGTGGTGTAGGGGTAGCGCGCCTTGCCCTTACCCGGAGGTCCCGCTTTCGATTTCCGGCCAGGTCAGGGATTTTTACGTGGATTTTTGGGCTGGTTCAAGCTCCACTCAGCCTACGTGATTGCAATTGAGGAGCTATCTGACGGTGAGATGGCGTCCCAGGTTTGGGATAGCCAATAATAACGGCCGTGATGACCACACGACACCCCGTAATCTGCAGGCCTTCGGGGATGAGCAGCGGTCTCTTGGTAGGCCAAGGCTTTTCAGGAATGTTGCGCCATGGAGTGGGGCGGGGGTGATGTTTCATTACTTGCCTCTTAATAGAGCGTTTCAAAGTCAGTTTCCTGGACTGAATGGTCATAGTAGAAGACTTCATTTCAGAGGATCCCAGGTTCGATTACTAGTATTTTTTATTCCTATTATGGAACCCTTCAGGAAGAAAGGAAAGACTATCCACCACGCAGATAGAGAAGTTGTCATACATATAATAAGAATGTTATGAAGACCCACGAGAAGGGCGACTGAAATTCTGAGGCAAGCCAATTTGCGTGTATCTAATTACACAGGAATTTCAGTCAGTAAGGAAAGTAGATCAGCTGGCGATACGTCACTATCAACACCAGGGAAGCACCGCCCACAACCCGAAGAAAGAAACGTGCAGTGTGATGGTTTTAGCAGGAGGGTAATAAGAGACGTATTTCAAGTCTTCTGTGTAGTCCAGAAGAAAATTCCTGCATGCCCCAAGCTTTTGAGTGCCATCAAGAAGAAAATCAAACTTCCGTGAGGCGTTCATATCTTGAGGCGAATTTTGAAATATATGGGATATAAGTGGGATAAGTGTCAGAGTTTCAGAAAAAAAAGTTGGTGGAGCACCCAAACATTGTCATTTGCCGCTGTAGGTACTTAAGAGCTTTTCGGCATTACAGATGAGTAATCGTTCCATTCCTTAAATATATATGAAATATGGGTAGATAATAATTTGACATTTAGTAAATGTTGAAAAAGTGACAATAAACCTGGTGTTTTGACGAACACAAGCACATCGGACCGCTTAATAATTGTACACGCGGAATGTGAAGATGGGTTCCTGGAAGAAGCGTTGCTAACTTTTAAGGCCGGAAAATCGGTTGGAGGTTATCATGGCCCGATGAACGCAGAGAATTTTGAGAAGTCGATTCTTGAGAAGTTATTGCCCAATCTCCCTAAGAATAGCGTTATTGTATTTGATAATTCTTCTTATCATTGTGTACAACGGAACAAACGTCCCACGAAGTATGCTGTTAAGAAGGAAATGATGATGATGATGATGATGATGATGATGCTTGTTGTTTAAAGGGGCCTAACATCGAAGGTCATCGGCCCCTAACGAAGGAAATGAAGAGTTGGTTCGAAAGGAACAATGTGCCATGCAGTGAGGATACGAGACAATCGAAACTCTTCCATTTGATGGAAATCTTCCGGATTTATGAGCATTTAAGGTCACATGGACATGACGTAACTCGTTTCCCGCCTTACACACGCCAGTTTAAAGCCATTAAACCAGCTTGGACGAAGGTAAATAGGACTGTGCGTGAGAGCAATGTTACTGGAGACATTTTCATGGCAAAGCTCGAAGCCGTAATGAGAACCGCAATTTCTTCTCTTAACAAAGAAGACTGGGAAGGGTATTTCATAAGGAAAAAGTGTACAAAATTATGGTTATCTTACAGTGCTCTACAATATTATAAAATATTTTATACAATATGCTACAGTATTTACTTTCACAGCGACGTCCTCACATGAGACGTTAGGTCTATTTCAGCTGGGGAATTTCCTTTCATGACAAGTATAAAATAATATGCCTTCATACGACTGACATTTGTTATCAAGCGATGTCCGCAGTCAAATTACTTCAGCACCATTTTCGAAACACACTGCTTTGTAATTGCATGCATTATTCAAATAATAATAATAATAATAATAATAATAATAATAATAATAATAATAATAATAATAATAATAATAATAATAATAATAATAATAATAATAATAATAATAATAATAATAATAAATTAAAATTATGTTATAGGTTTTACGTTCCACTAACTAAATGTTTACGGTTATCGCAGACACCGGGGTGCTGGAATTTAGTCTCAGAGGAGTTCTTTCACGTGCCAATAAATCTATCGACACGAGCCTGACGTATTTGAGCATCTTCAAATACCACTACACTGAGTCAGGATCGAACCTACCAACTAGGGGTCAGAAGGCCAGTGCCTCAAAATTCTGAGACACAGTACGACATCCATTCTTCACGTCTTTTCTGATGTTTTCCTCGTTTAATATTTTAATTAATATTGTACATCCAGTCATCAGCGGTATCTCCTCTATTACTTTCTATCAAGTCCTCCCTAGAATTATTTAGCTTTCTATAACACTCACTAGAATGTTACATTTGTAAAAACACCGGGCGAGTTGGCCGTGCGGTTAGGGGCGAGCAGCTGTGAGCTTGCATCCGGGAGATAGTGGGTTCGAACCCCACTGTCGGCAGCCTCGAAGATGGCTTTCCGTGGTTTCCCATTTTCACACCGGGAAAATACTGGGGCTGTACATTAATTAAGGCTACGGCCGCTTCCTTTCCACTCCTAGCCCTTCCCTATCCCATCGTCGCCATAAGACCTATCTGTGTCGGTGCGACGTAAAACAACTATGAAAAAATAAGAAATTTGTAAATGTGCCCAAAGAATTTTGTATCCCTCACTAGAGTGGAGTCCAGCAGACTTCATTTTTAAGCTTTGCAGGGATTAGGGGGTCATGATCCTTATATAATCAGATTTTCAACTGTATCACCTTAGAAAATAATGAATTTTCTCCAACGATTCATTTTCCGGAGCGTACTATATACATACTTGACAAATGGAGGAAACTGGTCACGTAAGCATGCTGTTTCAGGTAGAGTAAGCAATTTTTACTTGGGTTCTTAATAAATCATCTCATAACTCTCTCTCCTTGCCCCCATCCAAAGCAAACCAAACCACATGGCACTACAGTCCTTGAAGGGCCTTGGCTTAGCAAGCGACCGCACTTGTCCCCCATCCTGTATTTAAGTACAATTCGAAGTCTGTTTTCTATGGCTACAGTCCGCGTTCGGCATCTTCTAAACTCTTCAGACTGTCTGAAGACCTATGCACGAAAAATTAAATTCTTCGTCAAACCGCGTGTTTGTGAGTAAGTTTACTTATGCGTTCATAAAGGTAAAGGTAACGTAATAGAGGTATTTCATTCAAACAACATAGCAATTCATTCAAACATCATATTTAAAATGTAACAACTGTTACATATTTTTATACGTATACTTTTGAAATATCTGGCCGCACCGGGAGTTTGTGTGGAGCATCAAATAAAAAAAATGATATCTATGTTGATGTTTAGTTTACGAAAATATGATATTGAATAAAACATAATAATTTTATTTTATTTTATTTTACTTTTTCAAAATCAAATGATCGTAAAAACGTCTTTCCCTAAAAGGTGTGACGCAATGTTACCTAGCAAACATGCAGCCTGTGATGTAAAGTTCTGTTGGATGGCCATGGCCTGTACAGCTCACAACGTACTGTTGCTAGGTAACATCACGTCGCACATTTTGTTACATTACACTGTTTCGTTACACACATTTTCGAGCGACTTGTTTATGTCAAAATGGCTTCAATGTATTTCCAAGCTACTTCTTTTCAGTAGAGCATTTTGGCAGGATTAAGTTCTGGAAACTTAAGACTATCGCGGGACGAGTAAGGAGACATAGACGCCGGTCTGAGTGGCTCAGACGGTTGAAGCGCTGGGCTTGGCAGGTTTGATCCTGGTTTTAGTCCGGTAGTATTTAAAGGTGCTCAAATACGTCAGCCTCGTGTCGGTATATTTACTGGAACGTAAAAGAACTCGTGAGGGACAATATTCCGACACCTCAGCTTCTCCAAAAACCGTCAAAAGTAGTTAGTGGAACGTGTAAACAATAACATTATTATTATTATTATTATTATTATTATTATTATTATTATTATTATTATTATTATTATTATCTTTTAACGAGGAAAATTTTCATTCAAGCTGGTCGTTCTCCCGATGGGAAATTTAATTCACCCTCTTACTTCGCGATTTGCAGAGAAGACAAATTTGGTTGATGTACTGCAGCACTACACTTCAGTTAACTGACTATGACGGAGTTCTTCAAGTTGTCCTAAGGCCTGCCTGCGTGACTGCGGACTCTAACATTTTCTAAAAACTGAGTACAGAAAGTCATCTGTTTTGAGGAGAAAGCCTCAGAGTTCCATGAAATCCGATACAGTTCACTTTGTCAAAGAAACAATGTTTCTCACATTCGAACTACATTTTGCTAGTTATTTCCAACACTAGAAGGCTATTAACAAAAGGGATTACTTTTAATCTATGCCGCTCTATCTTGCGTAAACTATGCAAATCCAGGGAAGTAGTCGAATTTTGTTATACTTACCAAGATGACAAACACTGGCGGGTACAACTAATTATGGAAGGCGAGCTAGAAAATAATAACAGGTGAACGTGGGCGGAGAAAATCCTCTGACAGCGGTTCGGCACCCACGATGCGGGAAACACAAGATAGGAAAATTACTACATGGAGGTCGTCTACCTTCTGTCAGGAGCCTTCACCAAAAGAAAATTCCGTCTCGTTGGCTGAATGGTCAGTGTACTGGCCTTAGGTTCAGAGGGTCCCGAGTTCGATTCCCGACAGGGTCTGGGATTTTAACCTTCATTGGTTAATTCCAATGGCCAGGGGGCTGGGTGTTTGTGCTGTCCCCAACATCCCTGCAACTCACACACCACACATAACACTATCCTCCACCACATTAACACGCAGTAACCTACACTTGGCAGATGCTGCCCACCCTCATAGGAGGGTCTGCCTTACAAGGGGTGCACTCGGCTAGAAATAGCTACACGAAATTATTATTATTATTATACCAGAAGAAAAGAAGAAGTGTTGATATATTTATGACCACATTCAATATTTTTGAGAGCATAATTACGGCATTCTGGCGTGTTCTGGGACCGTTAAGAACAGAGAGAAAATTATACACTATCATTAAGGTGGATCCCCTGGTCTATTTGAACAATAATACACTCCTTCTGCCCCTGGAGGTTATTCATCTTTAATGCTCACCTGATAACGTTGGTGATAATCTTTGTAATTCATTAAGAGTCGATCAATGCTTCGGTTTCAATGCTGCATAATTTCTCCTTTTCGTAAGATAGAATGTTTTGTTTATCCTGGCAAAATAATTAGGGATTTACTATCTTCCTTTCACTTAACCAGTCTTAACCTAATACACTCATAATAATAACAACTAATTTGAATTATGCAAATAATAATAATATTAATATGAATAAAATAAATATGTTAACAGTGATGAAAGTAATAGTATGAATACGTTACTCTAACCTACTGATATTCGAATATAAACATATCATATATACGAAACACTCATAGTAAGTCCGTAACAAACAAATGGGCATTAAAGTTGAGTGGGTTTGAATGTCAGTAATGTTACCAATGTAAACTAAGAGCACTGGGGCTGTACCACTCCTAGGACTTTCCCATCCCATTGGCGTCATAAGACCTATCTATGTCGGTCCGACGTAAAGCAATTTGTAAAAAAGACCCTAAGTGCGAGAACGTATAAAATATATATACGTTTCACGAAGATATTTACGTTTCGCCTTCAATATGGAAGTGAAACGATAGTAAGAAGCGGAAAAATGTGTTTGAAAAGAAGAGAGAAATTATGGTGAAAGGGAAATATGAGGATGAGTTCTGAGGTCAAAACTAAATGATTGTTTGAAGGCGTGAGAGCTGGAACATATACTTTGTTGATGTAAACTAAGTGAAATTTCTCTCGTGCACGCTGGTACCTTGTATATGAAAAAAAAAAACAAAGAGATGGAATGAAAAATAAAGAGAAAGTGAAAAAGAGAGAGAGAGAGAAAGGAAATGGCCTCACCGGGCGAAGGAGATATTGCTTGTCAATGGGTAAGACAAAGAGCAGATGGCAAGGGGAGACCGGCTGTAGTAAGGCGGTAGAATGGAGTGGGTATGCTGCATATTTCAGCTCTCTCCTGTACAGAGGGATAAGGCTTTGCGGAGGCGAGCACGTTGGATTTTCTTTGATCCGGTCATAGCTTACAGCACGTACTACGCTAGCGCTACGCCTTCAATACGTGTTCTCTCACTATCATCCCCTTTGAAAAATAGATAACATGACACCAGCCAGATTAAAAATTCTTTTCGCGAGTTCTGACCTGATAGAGACTTAGATCAGGCTTACGCAGTACGATTTCCCTCTTCTGACTAGAAGATATTCAACACAAAATCCGTAACAAATCTCTAATTAACATTCAAATGGGAGGAGTTGAAAAGTATAATCATTCTCGGGATTAAATGCCACGTCTTCCGTTCTCCGGGTGGCTGAGTCGTCTGATTTCGCCAGGATAGTCTAATGAGAGGTAGGCCTAACCAAATCCTGAGATTTGTCGACTATATTGTTATTATATCCATTTCTTCAAAAGACTTAGAGGAAGCACTGAGTACTTGAAAAAAGAGTACAACATGCAAATACATACATACATCTTCATGATAGACCATTATGCTTTTAAGCGTTCAGTCTGCAAGCCTCTGTGAATTTACTGAACGCAGCCGCAATTCTCTATTTGCAACCAGTTATTTGGCCCCGTTCATTTCCGCTTATGTTAAAATCGTTAGAAACTCAGTCTAACCATCGTCGTCCTGATCTCCCTCTAGTTCTCTTACTCTCTGTAACAGAGTCCATTATTCTCCTAGGTAACCTCTCATCCTCCGTTCGCCTCGCATGATTCCACAACCGGAACCGGTTTATGCGTACGGCTTCGTTTATCCAGTTCATTCCTAATTTAGCCTTTTTCTCCTCATTCCGAGTACCTTTCTGCCATGTTTTCACCTGTTTATACCAGAAATCATTCTCGCTACTTTCATATCTGTTACTTCTAACTTATGAAACACATGCTGAGTCCACTCTGGTTTCACTGCCGTGAAATAAAGTTGATCTAAATACAGACTGATGTAAAGATAGTTTCGTCCGGAAGGTGAGTTCCATCTTAGAGAATACTGTTGATCACAATTTCAATCTCATTTTATTAGCGTTAATGCGCCTTGATTACATCTCACTTACTGTACCACCATCCTGGGAGAACACACATCCAAGGTACTTGAAATTATCTACCTGTTCCAGCTTTGTACCCCCCAATCTGACAGTCAATTCTCTTGGATTCTTTATCAACAGACATCAGTTTAGTCTTGGAAAGCCTAATTTTCATACCATACTCATTGCACCTATTTTCAAGTTCCAAGATATTAGACTGCAGGCATTCGGCACAATGTGCCATTAAGACCCTGTCGTGAGCATCGGCCAGACTGCTTACTACTCCCTCCCTGCAACTTTATACCTTTCAGCAGAGGATCAACAAAGGTGAAAGTTTACAGTCTAGTCTGACTTCTATATGTACCTTAAACTAAGAACTCATTTTACCAACAATTCTCACTACAGCCCAATTGCCAACTTAAATGCCAACATGTAAATAAATAAATAAATAAATAAATAAATAAATAAATAAATAAATAAATAAATTGGAATTCAGTCAAACGAAGGCAGGTGGAAATACTAGATTAGGAAGGGAAGTTTTAAAGGAAGGGTTCTGAATATTATCACTTTAAACAAGGAAAATTCTGGGGCTGTACGTTAATCAAGGCCACGGTCACTTCTTTACCTCTGCTAACCTATCGTAGCCATAAGAACCATTTGTATAGACGTGACGTAAAGCAAATGGTAACAAAAATAAGAATGTGGTAGGAAGAAATGTGAAAACCAGGAAAGTATTTTCGCGGTTTGGGTCTTGTAGCTGTTAGTATGCCTTCGGGAGATAGTGGAACATAACTCCCTCTGTCGGCAGCCTGAAGATTATTTTTCATTTTCACACCTAACAAATGCTGGGGCTGTATCGTAATTCAGACCAGGGTTGCTTCCTTCCCAGTTCTATCCCTTTCCTATCACATCGTCGTCATCATATCTGTCTGGGTTCGTGTGACGTAAAACTAAGAGTAGGAACTGAAAGAAATGCGAAAACTATAAATTATTTCAAAATGATCAATGGCACATTTGAGAGGAGATAGCGAAATTCCAAAAAAGTCCACATTCACCAATGCCGAGCTTCAAAATGCTTATCGTGAACATGCCAATTTTTTTTTTTTTTTTTTTTTTTTTTTTTGCTATTTGCTTTACGTCGCACCGACACAGATATGTCTTATGGCAACGATGGGATGGGAAAGGCCTAGGAAGTGGAAGGAAGCGGCCGTGACCTTAATTAAGGTACAGCCCCGGCATTTGCCTGGTGTGAAAATGGGAAACGACGGAAAACCATCTTCAGGGCTGCCGACAGTGGGGCTTGAATACACGATCTCCCGATTACTGGATACTGGCCGCACTTCATGCCATGCCAAAGTTAAGGCGGCTAAGCATCGTGAGACAAGTTTCACGTTACATGAGCACATCTACTGTCCTAGTGGTAGTAAATGATAAGGAACTCATGAATGTGGATAGTGATTACTCTGGTGATGATGATTATAGGCTGTAATCCATCCATCAAAGTTCCCACGATGCTGAAGCCCGCTTTTTGTAACAATTTTCCTTACGTCGCACTGACACAGACAGATATTGTGGTTTCCGTGGTCTTATTTTCACGTCAGGCTGTACCTTAATTAAGGACATGGCCGCTTTCCTCCGAATCCTAGCCTTTTCCCCATCCCATCTTCGGCATAAGACCTGTCTGTGTCGGTGGGACGCAAAGCAAATTGTAAATAAATAAATAAATAAATAAATAAATAAATAAATAAATAAATAAATAAATAAATAAATAAATAAATATTTACATATGTTGAATGGTGTTCCCAATAGAAATATGTAGGAGTAACGATCTTTGAAGAGATATAGACAGTGAAAACCGTCGTTGTTAACATCATCGATGAAATTCTTGGGTGTTGTAATACACAACCGACAAGAAGAAGTATCTCTCTCTCTCTCTCTCCTATACTGTAGGTATTGATTACATTAAGACTCTCAACAACAGGAGGGTTTCCTATTTTAATGTTTAGAGATGAAATGCGATGGTGTATGGCTTTTAGTGCCGGGAGTGTGCGAGGACAAGTTCGGCTTGCCAGATGCAGGTCTTTCTTATTTGACTCCCGTAGGCGACCTGCGCGTCGTGATGTGGATGAAGTGATGATGAACACGACATATACACCCTGTCCCCGTGCCAGCGAAATTAACCAATTATAGTTATAATTCCCGACCCGGTCGGGAATCGAATCCGGAACCTCTGTGACCAAAGGCCAGCACGATAACCATTTAGCCGTGGAGCCGGACATGTTTTGATATAATGTTGGGATATCAAACGATACGGTCAGCAGAATGGTCTCTAATGTGTCTGCAGCTGTGGCATTAATAATTTTGTAGAACTGTTTAAATCGCTTTCTAATTCGCAATGTCACTTTAGGGTTGGGGACTATGTCCCTTTTTCGGCACACTGTGCCGGTGCACAGTTACGTTCCGTAGGTTCGGAACACCGAGTGTCAATTGCTCCGAAATATTCTCAAGCGAGACCGAGAGAGTGACTCGCTGTCCCGTCAGAAGCGCCACTATGCAATGCCCTTCGCCTACTAGCTGGCTGTCGATACCGGCTGTGTGCCGCCACTTGCTGGAGTCACATCCTCTTTGTTCTGAGAGTTCTGTTGCACCGGCAACTGGCCTTCAGTACATGCGAGTAACTTAATGTGTTCTGTTTTGTATTCAACTGTTTTGTAAGAGTGTTTTCATTGAAGTCTAGTAATAAAACCGTACGAAAGACGGTAAACTTTGCATAATGTCGTATCGGTGTCCTGTTTAGGACATTTTTACTAGAATAAAACCGGACAGAGTGAAATCCAATTTATGTTCTTCTATTTTGTCTGCAAAGGGACTTTCAACCGGCACAATGACAAGACATTTCAAACTTAAACATAAAATGTACCACAATTTTTATTTTCGTGTTCTGCGTGTATATTGTATTTAAGTTTTAATTTTCATCTCCTGTCCCGCTTGCATATAGTGTTTAATTTTTATCTTCTTGTTTTGCTTGTGTGCGTTAATTTTTATTTTCGTGTTCCGCTTCGATATTGTGTACGTAAATAGAGTAGGCCTACTGAGAAGTGTTTCTTCAACTGTGCGAGTATATTTTTAATTGGTGAAAATAACATGGTGACATTTGTAAACACATCTACTGCCAGTGTAATTGTGAGAGGTGTATTTCGGATTGAATGAAAACATTCTTATTCTAAAAACAACATTTAGACATAATTTTTTGATGCGTATTTCAGAGTTCCGACAGCTTTTACACGTGCTGTGAAGTTTTATCCAGGTCCTAATTACTCACAATACAGGCCGATACATTCAACTGCTGAAAATATCGTTGAATTAGTTACTTTTAAACACCTGTACTGCCATTGCGACCGTGTTATATGTATTTCATATTGAGTGAAAAAATCTTAATATAAAAGCAGCCTTTATGCTTGATTATTGGGCACGAATTTCAGTGTTCCGACTGTTCCTTCACGTTCCGTGCAGCTTTGTGCTGGCCATATCTACACACAGCACGTCCGGTACAGCAGCACATTTCCGGTGTCGCGGAGCATGTCATGTTGCCTCCCGACGTTCTCTCTACTGCGCAGTTACAGTCCCGAGTGCCGTGTGCCGGCACACTGTACCGAAACACTCCACCTCAAGCTCCTAATGTTGCGGAACAACTGACTGTTCCGGTCTGCCCAACCCTATGTCACACGCGTAATGGTATCAAATTCCCCTGTAATTATTTTCCTGTGTGCCTTCTTTTTCTCTTGATCTCAGACCATCGGTATTGTATTCTATAACGCTTTGATACTTGGATACTAACTCAGTGAGTCATGTTTTATTTCTAAAGTAGAAAAAAATATGTCCCTGTTTCACTTCTCAACCTTTTAAATTTCTTCAATCACTGCTTGCAGATCTAATACGAAAGCATAATACAGGCTACCACGGTAACTATGGAATAAAAAATATCGCCCAAAAAGAAAGAAACGAACCACGCAAGAAGCGTATTCATCACCTCCAATTTTCAGTCTCAGCCTCCTTGATTAGTAAGGTGGCTGTTGCCGACGGGCGATAATATCGTGTTAGTTAATCCTCTGCCGAAGTAGCTCCGTGAAACGTGTGGCTAGCAAGAACACATTAAAATATCGACCTGAAGTTAAAAATACGTCCTTCTCTGTGGTGTAGTGGTTAGTGTGATTAGTTGCCACGCCTGTAGGCCCGGGCTCAATTCCCGGCTCTGCCACGAAATTTGAAAAGTGGTACGAGGGCTGGGACGGGGTCCACTCAGCCTCGGAAGGTCAATTGAGTAGAGGTGGGTTCGATTCCCGCCTGGTTTCCCACTTCTCCTCCAGGCAAATGCCGGGATGGTACCTAACTTAAGGCCACTCCCGCTTCCTTCCCTCTTCCTTGTCTATCCCTTCCCATCTGCCCATCCCCCCACAATGCCCCTGTTCAGCATAGCAGGTGAGGCCGCCTGGGCGAGGTACTGGTCATCCTCCCTAGTTGTATCCTTCGACCCAGAGTCTGAAGTTCCAGGACACTGCCCTTGAGGCGGTAGAGGTGGGATCCCTCGCTGAGTCTGAGGGAAAAACCAACCCTGAAGGGTAAGCAGATTAAGAAAGAAAGAAAGAAAGAAAGAAAGAAAGAAAGAAAGAAAGAAAGTTAAAAATCCCAGGGTTAGAGTATATTAAACCATCCTTGCTGAAACCCGGCCTGCGTGGTACACATACATCTTACCCTCCAGACTCCTGGCGTAAGTACGTCACTTTTCATATCACAAACCCACTGCACATTGACTTTGTCTCGAATTTACGTACATTAACGCACATAGGTGTACACTGCGTTGCCTTCACTGTAGGCGCCAATCCACGAACTTATTGATTGCAGTAATATTTGGGATTGAGAAACAATATATCAACAATATGGTTTTAAATATGTATTGAATATATAGTATTTTATTTCAACAATTTCTATCACTCGTTACGTATTCTTCTGTGTGTTAAAAATTGTGGTCATGACCCTCACGCAGTCCACGTTATTATTATTATTATTATTATTATTATTATTATTATTATTATTATTATCACCGATAACACTAGGGTCCCTTAGACACTGGCGAATTTTGCTTTGAAAACCAATTAGACAGCAAGGGAATCATGACCTTGACCCTCTATAAGTAAATTAGGTTGGTAGCCCTGACGAGCCAATGCGAAACCGGCAGCTCCATTGTTTCACTTCGTTTCAGTCAGCAGGGAGGTGAATCAAATGCAGGGTTGATTAGACTCCAGTGTTGAGTCGAGTTTATACAGTGCGTTTCAGCAGCCCATTCCAATAACGTGTGTTGCAGCCCAACTAACTTGTACATGGTTATAGGGGTGCTATTCCCCTGAAGGCGTACTGTACGGCACTTATGTTCAGTGAGCACATTTTGCACACGATTCTGAACCCTAGCGAAATGCTGTATCATCCGTTCGCAAAACATGACGCCTTGAAATCATGAAGCAACATCCTTTTACCATGTAACTATGTTAAAGGGTCGTGCGTCGTGACCGGGTGTAACGAAGAGGGGAATCAATGCATAAAACTAGGAACAGTGCAGTGATTAATTTCTTAAACACCGAACCTGATGGCATATGTACTCTGCTCTGCTCTCGCCGTACTGCCAGTATGTGTCACGTAGTGTAGCGTAGCGGATGTGATTAAACGTTCGCTAGCAATCGACGAAATGTGCGACCGCCGGTTCGGATCCTGCATCGTTCCAATATTTTTTGCATCGGTATGATATTTGAATACGTCAACACAGGCCCATGTTTGCCACATTCAAACAGTAGAATGACACTGTTATTCATCTTGCGTCCTGCGCATACTCCACTGGTTAAGGCCTGAATGTACTGTAATCTCGGGTATGTTTTTCACAGAGGAATACGTTGACATGCTCCTCATTTATGGGGAAGCAAGACAAAACGCGTGCGAGGCACTACGCTTGTACCAGGAACGGTATCCCGGCAGGCGACACCCGGCTGCTGCGACATTCCGCCGTTTTGAAAGACTTCAAGGACAACAGGTGTGATTTCCATCGAGCCACCAGGCCGCGAAAGGTCCGTTACATCTTGTGAAACAGAAGGGGCCGTTTTGGAGGCAGCTCGTAATAATCCAGAAATACGTACAAGGGCGACTGCAGGACTGGTGAACACCAGCCAGCCGTCCGTCTGACAAATACTGCATGAACATAATTTCACCCATACCATCTTGAGCTACACCAAGAGCTCCATGGACGGGATTTCGAAGCTCGAATGGAGTTCTGTCGGTGTCTGTTAGGCAGGCTGGACAATGATGCAGCATTCGTATCGCATATCTTGTTCTCGGAAGAATCGCGCTTCCACAATAATCGCCACAATATGCACTATAGGAGTCCGGACAATCCTCAGTGGGTGCGATAGGCGGCCCATCAAGTACGATGGTGAGTGAATGTTTGGTGTGGAATCTTGGGGCATCGCCTGATTCGACCTTATTTCTTTGAGGGCCATTGGGCGGGCACCCAGTACCTGCACTTTCCGCCTCAGGAACTCCCACTGCTGCTGGAGGATGTGCCCTTGCTCGATCGTTTGACGATGTGGTTGCAACAGGACGGAGCTCCACCAAATTCGACTTTGCCCGTTCGCAACCATCTGAACGAGAAACTGCCAGGGAAATGGATAGGACGAGGGGGCCGTGCTTCTTGGCCCGCCAGATCAGCGGATTTAACACCGTTACACTTCCCCTTGTGGCGACATTTCAAGAACATCGTTTACACTGAAGCGCCGGAAACCCCCGACCAGTTCCGTCAACTCACCACGGACGCCTGCCGAGCAATTACACCTGGAATGCTTCAGCACGCAAGAAGATCTATTGGACACCGGGCCCGAATGTGAAAAACCAAAACGGTCATCACATCGAGCATGTGCTCCGATAAAACATTTTTTTTTTTTGCTATTTGCTTTACGTCGCATCGACGGAGATAGGTCTTATGGCGACGATGGGATAGGAAAGGTCTAGGAGTGGGAAGGAAGCGGCTGTGTCCTTAATTAAGGTACAGCCCCAACATTTGCCTGGTGTGAAAATGGGAAAACATGGAAAACCATCTTCAGGGCTGTCTGCCGACTGTGGGGTTCGAACCCACTATCTCCCGATTACTGGATACTGGCCGCACTTAACCGACTGCAGCTATCGAGCTCGGTGATAAAACATTGCCTGACCAGTTGTGTTCCTATATTTTCCGTTATGCATGTGTCCGGCCTGCTAACTAATTAGCCCCTTTCAAGGCCACAAACACATTCATTCAGACACAATTTGCATTAAAGTGGGTATTGAACTTGCATTGCATGAGGTATTAAAAAGATTTTAAAAATTCGTAATCTTCACCCCGGTCTCGAGCCCCCCACGTGGCATGCAAGCCGGCTCCGCCACACCTTTACCACCTACACTACGGTTCCCTACGGCACCGTGAGCAGCTTAATAGCAAATATTAGGTTTACTGTGGTTACAATATCAATTTAGTGTTTCAACTGCGTGTCAGGTTCATATTATCTAGAAGGCACACGTTTGTCTTCCAGTGTTTAGTACGTCCGCCTCTGTGGTGTAGTGGTTAGTGTGATTAGCTGCCACCCCCGGAGGCCCGGGTTCGATTCCCAGGGCTGCCAAGTAATTTGAAAAGTGGTACGAGGGCTGGAACCGGGTCCACTCAGCCTCGGGAGGTCAACTGAGTGGAGGGGTGCTCGATTCCCTCCTCAGCCATCCTCGAAGTGGTTTTCCGTGGTTTCCCACTTCTCCTCCAGGCAAATGCCGGGATGGTACCTAACTTAAGGTAACGCCCGCTTCCTTCCCTCTTCCTTGTCTATCCCTTCCAATCTTCCCATCCCCCGACAAGGTCCCTGTTCAGCATTGCAGGTGAGGCCACCTGGGCGAGGTACTTGTCATTCTCCCCAGCTGTATCCCGCGACCCAAAGTCTCACGCTCCAGGACACTGCCATTGAGGCGGTAGAGGTGGGATCACTCGCTGAGTTCGAGGGAGAAACCAACCCTAGAGTGTAAACAGATTAAAAAGTAGAAGAAAAAAAGGATAATATTACGACGTCCTATCATGGTGAGGTGGTGAATACCAAGATGTCCGATTGTGTTGTCTGAGCATACCTGCAGGGCAGATATTTTCAGGACGCAATTAATATTGTGGGTTCCATAAAACTAAATTGGAAGGGGCAGTTAAATCACGCTGTATATTATGTGGTGAGTTATCTATTGCTGGATCAAAGTGGCATCAGTGCCACTGCTTTACATACCCTGAACAGTGAGAACGGTCCAATGGTAAGAACATAGTTTCTAGGAATCTAGATATGGGACAGATTGAACTTTTCGTGAAATATGATCTGGATGTAGCTTACTTGAGAAGATTTCTTTGGTTATCAGTCAGTGATATTTTGATCGCAAAATTCCATCACGTGAGGCACTGGCTCATAAGCAGAGGTGCTCTATCTGTGCTTGGGTAAAGGAAATGTAGACAAAACTTATGTGTTCGTCTTGACAGCTGGAGATAAGGGATGAACATCGGACAGTTTTCATTTCAGTGAATAAACATCCTAGCCTGAACACCCCTGAAACAATGCGTTATGATCTAATTACCCGTACTGTTACTTTTTCTTGACAAGTGGTGATTGTTAGCATAGTGCATTCAAGTGAATTGTTTATAACTGAGGAGAATTGAAAAAAATAACTGGGAATACTTTCATTATTCATCATTAGACATAATATTCTCTCAGTGCTGCAATTTATAACGTAGACTTACCATCCTCGAAAACGGTTTCATGGAAAGAAAAATTTTTAGTGTTTGAGTAGAACGCGTAGATATCACCGAGATTATTTATCTATCGATTATATTTAATGTGTCAGTTGACTGATAAAATAGGACGCTACCTGTTGCAAGAAAATGAAAATCTCAGACGTTGTTTTAATGAAGTAGCTCTTCAATATAAGGCAAAATGTATGCTAAGCATACGACGTCACACGCATACTCTCTTATAAGATGTCGCTGTGTTGACACGCGCCCTCAGTTGGAGGATGTTCTCAATCATCATTTTAAGTTGAATGTTGTGCCGAGCAACTATATCCCAGCACATTGGCCAATTCATTTATTAATATAATTTACATTCGTAATATTACTCCCGAACTCTTAAATTATGTCTTTTATTTATCACTAGCTGATATCCCCGTGCTTCACTACGGAATTCTAAATTGTATACAGAATTCTAGGTTAAGGCTTGGTTTCTCAGAACCGACGCATGCGAAGTGCGAGGTGCGAGGCCCGCCTCGCACAAATCCAGACTACACGAGCTTATGCAAGTGGTTTCTCAAGCTGCGCGGTGCGCAGTGTGCGCAACCTCGCAGTGAGACCTCGCAGCGTCACCTCGCACTGATTCGTCCGGCCACATTTGTGCGAGGCGATAGCAGTGCGAGGCGACATTATTTCTGTTCTTGTTTTCACTGTTTTGTGCAACACGATGAGCTTTACGGCCGAAATGGACGAGGAACTGATTGAAGAAGTTCGAATGCATCCAGTGTTGTATAACCTACAACACAAGAGCTACAAAAACAACGTTGTGAAAGACAACTTATGGAAAATGATATCACTGAAGTTGGATAGAACAGGTAAGAAACGTTATTAGTTTTATGTATTACGTATGCCTTGAGAAGGAAAGAGTTCGTAAAAGTAGAAATTCCTAAAACGGAGGTACCAAACGAATAATGTTAATTTACTGTCATTTGGAAACCTCCTTTCTTGGGATTCTTTGATTTTTCATTGATGTGGTAGCTGCCTCTGAGGATCAGTGGTAGAGTGTCTATTATTATTATTATTATTATTATTATTATTATTATTATTATTATTATTATTATTATTATTAATTACAACAAATATAATTATTAAATATAAGGATTAAATAATTAACAGATTTAGAAATGATATAGCCTACCAACCAATGAATCCATTCCTTTAATATCAAATATGTCAATATATTTCATTTTACAAAATTTGAGTTCAGTATTGTTCACTTCATAAAATCACGTGTTTTATTTTAATAACGATGTTCATTCCGTTATTATGCTAATTGGGTCACAGGAAAAGTAAACTATAGGTAAACAAACACACGTTTATCCGTTAGAAAAAAACTTTCACTCCACCCTGTTAGCATATTCTCTTTGCCATGCCAATTCTCCCTCCCTGCTGCAAAAGTATTGCTTGAGGCTGTCTCTTATCATGAAAGCGTCATGTGTAGAATTTCCTCCGTTGTCAGCTGCCAGAGGAATCATGTTGTCTTCTGGTAATTCTAAATTGCCAATAAAGTGTTCATTCGGACAAGGAATTCGCTCATTCCGGAGAAGGTTGTGGAGGATACAGGCTGACATCACAAGATCATCAACAGTTTCCATTGATACAGCTATGGGGGTGAAGAAAACCCTCCAGTACTGACACATAATCCCAAAGGTGTTTTCAGTTGTTCTCCTAGCCCGGCTGTGCCTGAAGTTGAATATACGCTTTTCCTCATCATGCCGCGATTGCTTTTGTGGATAAGGTCTCATCATTGTAGTAGTCAAACCGAATGCCTCATCACCAACAATGACGTGTGGCAAAACGTTGGAATGTTGGAGACTTTTTTCAGTTCCAGGTAATGCACTCGGTCGAGGAAAAGGGAATGTTCCTTCGGTTATCATTCTGTACAGCTGAGATTTTTTAAATATTCCAGCATCGCCTTCTTTTCCGTATGAACCAACATCAACAAACAAGTATTTGTAGTTGTGGTCTACCAAAGCAAGTAGGACTTGAGAAAAGTATCCTTTATAGTTGAAACACAGTGACCCAGTCTTGTTGGGACATTTTTCCCGTATGTGTTTGCCATCGATCGCACCACAGCAGTTTGGGTAATTCCACTTGTTATAAAAACCATTTGAAACTACTTTCAACACCTCCTCTGTGAGCACAGGTATGGCCTCACTCTTCAGCCTGCTGGAAATTGCTCTCAGTGTCTTCCTAACAATGCAACTTATCCAGCTATGCGTGATTCTGAACTGGAAGGCTAGTGATCTGAAAGATTCTCCCGTGGACAGGTACCTGTGAAAAAGGAAGAGCTATCAGCTGCTTATTTAGTGGTGGTGAATGTTAGTGGTAGAAGAAGTTTAGCCCACAAAACTAGTACATAAAAACAGTATAATATATTTCAAATGTAAATCTTAAAAGTTGTTTGTAGTAGTTGCTTATTTAAATTGATGTTTGTTTCCTCCCCAGAAAATGAGTGCAAAACGAGGTGGCGATCGATCAGAGATACCTACAGAAAAATCAAGATAAAGGGGAAATACAAAACTGGTTCTGCAGCACCATCGAAATCAAAGTACAACACAGCCAAATTTGCTTTCCTCGATGTTGCTCTACAGGAAAGAAAGTAGGTGTCTTGTGGTGGTGATGGTGGTGGTGGTGGTTATTTTAATACAGGGGGGGGGGATGCCGTAGGTATCTACAGATATGCCACAATATGTTCATAATTTAATTGTATATTCATCATCTCATACTTTCTCCAAATCTCAATGGATAAACCTTGGAAGTCTCTAAAAGGAAATTCTTCCGTTGAAGTATTTAGTAAAGTTTCCTTCTTGTTGTTGCAGAACTGTATCGTCATTACCAGAGAAGACTGCGAATGAGCATGAGAGCCACGATAGCGACGCTGAAGAGAGTGAAAAGCGGAAGGAAGAACTAGGTACCGGTACTGAGGACAATGAAGAAAAGGAAGAATTAAATTTTCATGAGGAAAGAACTCGTAGTGGGGAAGCGGACAGCCATGGAAATCCATCTTACAAAAAAAGGAAGGCCATCTTTTTAAAGGATCGAGCACTTGATGAGATAAAAAAGGGTCGTGAAAGTAGAATGGCTATTATGAAGCAAATATTAGCTATTAAATCAGAAGGACACAAGGAAGATCATCCTGTGATAGATTTTTTCAAAAGTATGGCAAAGACGGTGATGGAATTTTCTCCGGAGCTTATAGCCGAAACGCGAATGAAAGTTTGCCAAATTGTAACAGAAATGGAGATGCGGCATCTGTACCAACAACGGACCACTTCGTCCACGACGTTTTCAACACCAAATAGTTTCGAGGATTCTAACTCTGTTATCACCGAATTGTCACCTGGTACATCGTCAGTTCAAGATGAAGTGTCGACTGAACTGTCCCAGTACATCGCTTTACCCTGACTGCAATCCATATTATAAACAATGGCTAACTCAATATTTCGTGCAGAGTTTTGTGATAATTTAAGGTAAATTCACTAATTATAATAATCTGTAATTCATTTTCCAGAAATTATCTTGTAGGCTATTGTATAAACATGTTCATACTTGTAGGCCCTACCTCAGGAAATACTTGGCATCGAAAATCCGTGGAAATTAAAATATACACGTACTTTTGAAGACGACAAATTAATTTTATTTTAGGAATAATTACCTTAAGATTTACTAAATGATTACACTCACCTTAGTGTGACACAGAGTTTCTCCTCAGGTGAGATGGTTTTTAGATACCTGTTGTTACTCGGTTTCTTCGTAATATCTTCTTTGATAACATTTAAAATCCTTTGAAAAAGGTCCCTTGAGACCCGAAAATAACTTCTGAATTTACTTTCACTGTCAATCAAATGGCGTTTTACAAGAATATTGTAGGCCCCCTCTGTTTTCCTATTTTTAAAGACATCGCTGCCTTCTCCGCCAAAACAACGCAAGATAATTTCCTCCTCATTATCCGCTTCCTCTTCCAACAGTAGCGCACAGGCTGCGAGATCCATTGAACAAGACATGTGCTCGGCAACTGATCCGCCTCGCAGCGTGGGAAACCACGAGCCTCGCAGCGTCATTGCGACGAAAGCACGCAACGCCGGCCTCGCACCTCGCACCTCGCATCCGTCAGTTCTGAGAAACCAAGCCTTTAGGTAGTATGAACGTTGCGAGCAAGATTGTATTAAGTTGCATAGCTCTTAAGGTTGCCCTAGAAACACGACGGGGAAGTCACCAACGTCTGTTCCCATATGAATACTGGGTTAGGTAATTTTCATTGTAATGGTAGGCCAGCATGCCTACCGTCAGTCACATTCAGGTTCGGGAGTTTTCATTATAATGGCAGACACTCACTCTCCGCCTGCCTTTATAGATTATCAGAAAGACTCCCTTATTGGTTTTCCCAACTGATATGAACATGGGTCATTACAATGACGTCAGTAGGAATGGCGCGATTAAAAGCAATGCTTTCATATGAAATACTCGATCTAACGAAAAACCATACATTTTGTCACTTTTAACGAACAGTACTACGCTGCCGAACTAACAGTCCAAAGCTACAGAGCTGGAATGACCCAGTCGTAGACATCCGTGATCCGTGAACAATCTTCGTCGTTTTTTTCGTGACGGTGGGGGGGGGAGGGGGTGTTCGAATAGTGGATAGTCCCAGGGCAAAAACTACGCCCGTTTATTTATCTATTTCCTGGGAGTACCCGATGAGTCGGAAAATCTCAATTCACTACACTGGTGGGGGGAAAGAACTATCTGACGTGGAGGCAATTTTTCCTCCAAACCAGAGAAGAAACCACATCCTCGCTGCTAATTGGGAATAAAATGAGTGCAGATTTAATAAAAGTGAAGAGGAAGAAGCTTTTCTTAAGAAACGGCTCTTTTCAGGATTGAATTTTGAGTTATTTATTGAATTGTGGTGCTATAATTTGGAATAGGCCTAAATTGTAATTCTAGGCCAGTTCTCTACTACTACTACTACTAACTTAGAATCTGATGAACCAGTGTGTTACGTACCAGCAGTATCAGAAAATGTATGAACCAGAGGAATGGCATGCTAAAGAAGAAAGCAATGTACAGACAAAACTATTATTTTATATATAGGGGGTGTATATATATATATATATATATATATATATATATATATATATATATATATATATATATATATATAATCACAAACCCATATTGCACCGAGTTATTAATCACAATCCAAGTGTAGCACGTTCTGAAAATGAAAACCTACAACCTACAACCTGTTTTCCAGTCAGTGACCGGGTCAGGGATGGAATGAATGAAGCCCCCATCTTGCGGCGAGGATAGGAATTGTGCCGGCTGCCGGGGCCTGTTGCACTAGTCTGGTGTACCACGTTGAATAGAATGAAAATTATGGTCGACATAGTATTTGTATTTGATTTCTAATAAGTAAGTCTACAAACTCCTCAAAACCCTGCCGACCGAGCTCAATAGCTGCAGTCGCTTAAGTGCAGCCAGTGTCCAGTATTCAGGAGATAGTGGGTTCGAGCCCCACTGCTGGCAGCCTTGAAGATGGTTTTCCGTGGTTGTCCATTTTCACACCCTTCCTAGCCCCTTCCTGTCCCATTGTCGCCATGATACCTGTCTGTGTAGGTGCGACGTAAAACATCTTGTAAGAAAGACACTGCCGCCTTACAGTAGTGACAGCCTACCGCCAATACTTTTTATCGTATTACGGCCATTAGATTATAAAATCAATGGTAAAAATCACCAGGAAGGTAATGAATATCTGACCATATCAGTGCACTTTATTTCCCAGCATTTTCTTTAGAATTCAGTAAAATTTTGGGGTTCGTCAGACCGCAGTGTGACCTTCGATTTTCATTTAAGGGAGCGTGGCCATAACACCAGTCTATTGAATTTATGTTCCACAGGAGAACTTTATAGTTCCTGAAGCCAACGGCACAAGGTTCTCTCATATTTTAATAGCAACAAATGCTTCTGATCATAGTCATGATATAATCTGATATCTTGGAAAAAGAAGGATAACAGCCGACTGCACTGCATAAGTCGGGGGACAGAAATTAATAGATAGGCGACTTTGTTTGCAAAACCGTTTAGACATCGATGCTATATTAGTTAGATACGTTTGACTGCTTTCATGATCAAAGATAGCGGGTTCCATAACAATGGCCAGAAAAGTAATCAGCCCATATGAGAGGGTCTGGTTGTGATAGCGGATTGCAATTGAATTCAATGCGGGGCGAGCATACACACAGAGGTGACAGTCCATGTACGCGGGGAGATAGCAACATGCTGCCCTAATTAGATTGCGTACATAACCTTCGTACGCGTATGCTGGCTTTGATCGGACCTAGATTGAATGACAAAGGACAGTGAAAACACAAAGCCTTACGCATTTCGACTGAATTTATTATTGAACTAGCAAATGTACCCGTGCTTCGCTACGGTATTCTACATTGTATGCGGATATCGACGTAAATACTGTGCGTGCAGCAAATGAGATTGTTTTAAAATTGCATGTCTCTTAGCCTTATCCGAGAAATAGCATGGGGAGGTCCACATACGTTGTTTCCAATGTAAAGTGAGGGTTGCGGAGTTGTGATGATAACGCCAGGCTCACTTGCCTACTGCCATTCACAATCGAGTTGGCAAGTTTACATTATAATTGCAGGCCCCAATGCCTACTGCGCGGTCACAATCGATTTGGGGAGTTTTAGTTACAATGGCAGACCCATTTCCTACTTTCAGACAGGTTACAGTTGAGGAGTTTTTATTATAATACCAGGCAACTTCCCTACCACCAGTCAAAATTGAGTTGTGCAGTTATCATTATAATGACAGTCCCTTTTTACTGCTGCTAGCCAGCTTACTGCCAGTCACACAGAATTAGTGAGTTTCCATGAAAATAGCAGGCCACAATGCCTAATGCTAGTCAAATTTTAGATTGGAACATTTGTTTATAATGGCGGGCACCCTGGCCTAGAGCCAAACACAATAGAGTAGGGGACTTTCGAACAAAACTGCATGATCCCTTGCCTTCTGCAAGACAAATCGAAAAGTGAATTATTCATTAAAATGGTAGGCCCTCCTTACTAATGCCAGTTACACAGGAGTTGGAGAAGGACCCCATTCCTACTGCCAGCAGTCAAAGTCGGTGTAGGGAGTACTGATTACAATAGCAGACACATCCTTTCTCGATCTCTACAAATCGACATCAATGAATATATATACAGATGGACATACGAAAGTATATGAATGTTTACAATATTGCAGACCTTCATTTACAGATTAACTGCTGCTAAACGGTACGTCATATCGACAAAGGATTGTACCGTAAGGCGCAGTATTTAGCGATCTAAATGGCTGGTCCTATGATATTTTCTCGCATCTAATCTATTCATGGGTCAGATTGAATCAAAAACGTTGAATAGGTTGAAATTTGTGTAAGAATATCTTACATTTCCATTACTTTCCGGATAATTATGTGGCATAGCATTTGGCTCACATATGGGTACTGGGTGGGCCAATGTTCGTGTAGAGTTTGATCATACTATCTTTCCTGTAAGTGATTGAAATTATGCACATGAGAAGAAAAGGTTTAGAAATTAATTTCCATTAAGGCAGGTAGATTTCCATAAAGTTTGGTTGTGTGTATTTAGAGGGAGTGCAAAATCACGGTTTCGGTTTCGTATAAACCCCCAATTAGTTCAGGGATTTAGAAACAATATTTGCCCTAAAACCTCCCCAAAGGACAGGTGGATTCTAAATATGAAGTTTGGTGGAAATATATCCAGTAGTTTTCAAGTTAGAGAAAGACAAACAGACCAACAAACAAAGAAACAAACAAACTAACTAACTAACTAACTAACTAACTAACAGACACCAAGGAAACCTACCCCTGGACAGATGGATGCTATATATAAAATTTGGTTCAAATATCTTGTTAGTTTTCAAGTTGTAAGAAGTACGCTTTACACGCACCCGCTGGGATTTGTACCGAAAAACGGTCCGTTAATGATATATCCCTTACTAAATCCTGTTATCAAAATGATGCACATGAGAAAAAAAGGTTTAGAAATGCATTTTCATTAAGGCAGGTTGATTTCCATTAAGTTCGGTTGTGTATACTTTGAGGGAGTGCAAAATCACGGTTTCGGTTTCGTAAAAATCCCCACTCAGTTCAGGGATTTAGAAACGATATTTGAGCTAAAACCTACCCAAGGAGAGGTGGATTCTAAATATGAAGTTTGGTGGAAACATTTCCAGTAGTTTTCAAGTTATAGAAGGACAGACAAACAGACAAACAGACAAACAGACAAACAGACAGACACCAAAGATAAAAATGATGCAGATGGTCATTATTACACCTGAAACGGATAACTGTACGGAAATTTCGCCAAAATCAATGTACAGACACACGGTCGTTACGCTTTTATTTTTTGCGCTAAAACCTACCCAAGGACAGGTGGATTCTAAATATGAAGTTTGGTGGAAATATATCCAGTAGTTTTCAAGTTATAGAAGGACAGACAAACAGACAAACAGACAAACAAACAGACAAACGGACACCAAAGCTAAAAATGATGCAGATGGTCATAATTACAGGTGAAACGGATAATTGTACGGAAATTTCGCCAAAATAATCAATGTACAGACACACGGTCGTTACGATTTAATTTATATAGATGACGGATAAGCATGAGCACGTTGAAAAGTGCAGACTTCCACTTCGAGATTCATATCTCCTAAACGGTTTATGATATTAAGAAACGGTTTGCGCCATCAGACGCCTCATTTATCGCTCTACATGTTTGTTTCTAAACCATTTCCTCATATCTCCCATATTAAGGGGGTAAATTGAGATCAAATTTTGAATAGGGTGAAAATTGGGTGCATTTTTAACATTTTACATTACTTTTTGCCTACTTATGTATAAGCTAGAATCATGAAATTTGGTACACATATGTCCCTTGATCGTGCCAATGTGCGCACACAACGTGATGATCCTATCATTCTTATAAGTGTGTCAAACAACGAAATATACTTGTAAAAATCACCAAATTTACGAACAATCCAGAAATACGGCCAAATTTAACGTATAAGGGAGAGAGATACGACAAAATGTCACAGGACCAAAGTTGTAGATCACTCCGAATTGAAGGGACATTGTGCCATCCGTTTTGTGATACGACTTACCGTTTAGCCAAAAAATATCTCAAAAGGAATGTCTGCACAGTCATTAAAATTGCCTCCATATTTCGATATCTTTGGAGGGTAAAAAGTGAAAAATTTGAACATCTTGGAATTTTCCCGTCGGTTAGGGACCAAAAACTATAATTTCACCAAATTTCAATTGTCTACTTCGTCTGGCAGGTTGTGCCGCCATTTTGATTTGGGGGGATAGGGGATAAAAATGAGGAAATTCTCGAAAATTTTTAAGCCCACGAAACCTATAGGTTATCGTTTTGGATATACTATACGACTGTGTTCTTATGCTGAGCCCAAAATTTGAGCCCCCCCAGCGTGCCCCCTTCAGGGAATTTTGAGAATTTCCGATTTTTCTAGGGATCCTGGGGTCATCAGTTTCCTCCGTACCAAGTTTCAAATTTCTGAGATTTATGGAAGTGCCTCATTAATTCACGTCTTTTTTCATTTTTAAATATTTATATATACATCGCTCCAGCCCGACTTGCTTTTATATATATAGATGACAGATAAGCATGAGCACGTTGAAAAGTGCAGACTTCCACTTCGAGATTCATATCTCCTAAACGGTTTATGATATTAAGAAACGGTTTGCGCCATCAGACGCCTCATTTATCGCTCTACATGTTTGTTTCTAAACCATTTAATCGTATCTCCCATATTAAGGGGGTAAATTGAGATCAAATTTTGAATAGGGTGAAATTTGGGTGCATTTTTAACATTTTACATTACTTTTTGCCTACTTATGTATAAGATAGAATCATGAAATTTGGTACACATATGTCCCTTAATCGTGCCAATGTGCGCACACAACGTGATGATCCTATCATTCTTATAAGTGTGTCAAACAATGAAATATACTTGTAAAAATCACCAAATTTACGAACAATCCAGAAATACGGCCAAATTTAACGTATTAGGGTGAGAGATACGACAAAATGTCACAGGACCAAAGTTGTAGATCACTCCGAATTGAAGGGACATTGTGCCATCCGTGTGTCAAACAATGAAATATACTTGTAAAAATCACCAAATTTACGAACAATCCAGAAATACGGCCAAATTTAACGTATTAGGGTGAGAGATACGACAAAATGTCACAGGACCAAAGTTGTAGATCACTCCGAATTGAAGGGACATTGTGCCATCCGTTTTGTGATACGACTTACCGTTTAGCCAAAAAATAGCTCAAAAGGAATGTCTGCACAGTCATTAAAATTGCCTCCATATTTCGATATCTTTGGGGGGTAAAAAGTGAAAAATTTGAACATCTTGGAATTTTCCCATCGGTTAGGGACCAAAAGCTATAATTTCACCAAATTTCAATTGTCTACTTCGTCTGGCAGGTTGTGCCGCCATTTTGATTTGGGGGGATAGGGGATAAAAATGAGGAAATTCTCGAAAATTTTTAAGCCCACGAAACCTATAGGTTATCGTTTTGGATATACTATACGACTGTGTTCTTATGCTGAACCCAAAATTTGAGCCCCCCCAGCGTGCCCCCTTCAGGGAATTTTGAGAATTTCCGATTTTTCTAGGGATCCTGGGGTCATAAGTTTCCTCCGTACCAAGTTTCAAATTTCTGAGATTTCTGGAAGTGCCTCATTAATTCACGTCTTTTTTCATTTTTAAATATTTATATATACATCGCTCCAGCCCGACTTGCTTTTATATATATAGATGACGGATAAGCATGAGCACGTTGAAAAGTGCAGACTTCCACTTCGATATGCATATCTCCTAAACGGTTTATGATATTAAGAAACGGTTTGCGCCATCAGACGCCTCATTTATCGCTCTACATGCTTGTTTCTAAACCATTTCCTCGTATCTCCCATATTAAGGGGGTAAATTGAGATCAAATTTTGAATAGGGTGAAAATTGGGTGCATTTTTAACATTTTACATTACTTTTTGCCTACTTATGTATAAGCTAGAATCATGAAATTTGGTACACATATGTCCCTTAATCGTGCCAATGTGCGCACACAACGTGATGATCCTATCATTCTTATAAGTGTGTCAAACAATGAAATATACTTGTAAAAATCACCAAATTTACGAACAATCCAGAAATACGGCCAAATTTAACGTATAAGGGAGAGAGATACGACAAAATGTCACAGGACCAAAGTTGTAGATCACTCCGAATTGAAGGGACATTGTGCCATCCGTTTTGTGATACGACTTACCGTTTAGCCAAAAAATAGCTCAAAAGGAATGTCTGCACAGTCATTAAAATTGCCTCCATATTTCGATATCTTTGGGGGGTAAAAAGTGAAAAATTTGAACATCTTGGAATTTTCCCGTCGGTTAGGGACCAAAAGCTATAATTTCACCAAATTTCAATTGTCTACTTCGTCTGGCAGGTTGTGCCGCCATTTTGATTTGGGGGGATAGGGGATAAAAATGAGGAAATTCTCGAAAATTTTTAAGCCCACGAAACCTATAGGTTATCGTTTTGGATATACTATACGACTGTGTTCTTATGCTGAGCCCAAAATTTGAGCCCCCCCAGCGTGCCCCCTTCAGGGAATTTTGAGAATTTCCGATTTTTCTAGGGATCCTGGGGTCATCAGTTTCCTCCGTACCAAGTTTCAAATTTCTGAGATTTATGGAAGTGCCTCATTAATTCACGTCTTTTTTCATTTTTAAATATTTATATATACATCGCTCCAGCCCGACTTGCTTTTATATATATAGACGATGGAGAAAAGCATGAAAGTGAGAATTTATTTCATGTACAGAATATTATTTCTGTAGAACTTACCTGTACTTCGAATATAATTTATATGACCATGTTTCATTTATCATGTATTGTTATTATTACTATTACAGGGTACCAACGAAGATGTTCGCCTTACTGAGGGGAATATGTGAAATCAATGACAGTCATTTATATTGACCATTGGGCTACAGTGATAATTGACAGTAGATTGAGTTCGAAGTTCATGGTCCTTTTAGGACTTAGACAAGGCTGTAATCTTTCACCTCCTTTGTTCATAACTTACATAGATCATGTACTGAAAGATATAACGTGGCATGGAGGGATTCAGTCAGGTGGAAATATAGTAAGCAGTTTGCCCTATGCTGGCGACTTGGTCTTAATGGAAGATTGTGTTGGAAACCTGGAAAACTTGGAACTTGGAAATAGGTGCAATGATTATGATATGAAAATGAACCTTTCTAAGACTAAAGTGATGTCAGAAATTAAGAAACCTAAGAGAATCGTATGTCAGGTTGGGAGCACAAATCTGGATTAGGTAGATAATTTTAAGTATTTAGGATGGTAGTATAGTAAATGAGACTGAATCAAGATGCAGCAAAGTTAATGGAGTGAGCTCGCAGTTGCGATCAATAGTATTCTGCAAGAAGGATGTCATCTCAAGAACGAAACTACATTAGGCTCTCTTTACACTGGTCTGTTTCAGACCAGCTTTGCATTACGGGAGTGAAAGCTGCGGTCACTCAGGGTATCTTATAGTATACATAAGTTAGAGTATCAGACATGACAGTAGCGAAAATTATCTCTAATACAAACAAAAAACAGGTGGGAACAATGGTAAGAGGGTACTCGGAATGAAAAAATAAAGGCTAATTCACAGAGGCTTGACGACTGAACGCTGAAAGGTATAATAGTCTATAATGAAGATCTATGTGAAAACGTTGCTCATAGGGTCGGTTGGTGCATGCATTTCAGTGGGCTTGGCAGACTGATATGTAATAGCAACTTCTGACTCGATGAGGAAAGCAACGGGAAACTACCTCACTCCTCATTTCCCTAGTACGCCTCTTCAGTGATGCCTAGGCCATCTATGACAGCTGATGGCACAGCTGTTGAGGATCCACCCTGCCTTAGGGCTGAAGAATGAACTTACATACATATATACAAACATACATACATACATGTATGTACTTTATCTGTGCTATTATTATCATCCAAGTTTTCTCGGGTTTTCTCCGTAATCAGTGATTTCTTTCCCAGCTTTGTGGACCACTATTGATCTTCAAAATTTCTTCATTTATGGATCCTTAAAAGTCCTATTCAGCACTTTCCTTATAATTCTGCAGGTTATTAAAACCACTGTTTTCTGCAGTTCAATGCAGATGTTCTTGTTAAGCTATATATGTTCAAGAGCATCATATGGCAGGTAGGAAATTGTCCCTAGTCCTCCGATCAGTATTGGAACAACGACAACTCTACTCTGATGCCATATCTCTCTTACTTCATTCGTCAGTGACAGGTACTTAGGTGTATTTTGCCCGATCTTCTTGTTTTGAAAAGTTACGTTTTATACTAATTCCATAATTTAATGTAACACTTCAGTATCACTTTTCAAATAGGGTACGGCTCTAACTAAATTCGAATTGGCAGTCGGGTTAGGGTCCCTCAGCTGTGAGCTTGCATTCTGTAGACAGTGGGTTCGAATCCCACCGTCGGCCGCTCTGAAGACTGACTTCCGTGGTTTCCCATTTTCACACCAGATAAATGCTGGGCCTCTACCGTAATTAAGATCAGGGCCGCTTCCTTCCCACTCCTAACCCTTTCCTCTCCCATCATCGCCATAAGATCTGTGTCGGTGCGACGTTAAGCAAATAGTTAAAAAGCCGGACTCCAGCGTTGTGGGAGCTTTGATAGATTCACTGGAGCCTTATCATCATAACCAGAGTAATCAGTACCTACATTCATGACCTCCGAATCATTTCCCACCAGTAGGGCAGTAGATGTGCTCGGGGGAGGCTCCTGGACCCTGAAACTTGTCTCACGCCGCCTTAACTTTGGCACGCTCGAGATAAGCATTTTGAAGCTCTGCATTGGATAATGTCGACTTTTAGGAATTTCGCCAAGCCGCTATATCCTCTCAGATATGATCTGGATAATTTTGAAATAATTTATGGTCAATAGGTAATGACATTTTGAACATTGTAAAAAATGTAAAAAGAATATTGTCTAATTAAATCTGGAAGAGAGTTTCAAGTGCGTATGGCAGAATTACCGTAATTTACAGTGCGGTAAATTAGGATAATCAGAAGGGAATAGGCTTCTAACCTTGAATGGATACTAGCTGGGAATAGCAAGTATTTTAGATCCGTTCTCAGGTAAGTGTCAAATATTTTCCACCTCATATAGTAGCCTCAATTTTATTTCGTCAAATTCCTCCAATTTCTATCGTGAAACATAAAATTATTGTCTATCGTGTTTCATTTTGCATTTAGTCTGTCAACTGTCTCCTCTTAATCCGTTTGCCTGTGAAGTTAGTGAACAAAAATTTGTCTTAAAGTCGACAAAAGGTAAGTCAGAGTTGCTTTCCGTCGGTTCTGATTTTTGTCACACTGAGTTTGCGTAGAGTTTTCCATACACTGGAAGAATTACATTACATTCTGATGTGTCATGTGTATCGTGTATTTTAGCTTTCCAATGGTTCGAGTTGTAGCATTAAGCAATTTTATTCACATTTCGTAATTTCATGGGGTTGAACCTTTCATTCCATTCCTCCATTTTTGCAAAACAACCTCTTGAGTCGTATTACTCATGTTGTCCTTATGAGGGCGTGCCTGTCACACCGTGCTGAAATAAGTGAATTAAGTAGCGGTATTTTGTCGTCAATATATTGCAGAAGCTGTACTTTGTGCCATAGCCTACTAAGTGCTTCCTTAATGAAAGCCATTTCGTTCATGTTAAGAGTTTTCCAATCAGTCATCACCGGTTTGTATTTACGCCTGAAGCACAGGTGACATATTTTCTAGCAGTTGTTTACCTACCCTTTTCTTAAATGACTTCAAAGACGTGGAGAGTAATAAGAATTCTCCCATGGTAAATTATTCCCATCCCTAATTTCTCTTCCTATAATGCTGGCCGGTTGGGTACTTGAGGGAGTAGTGTACAATTTCTAATCACTAGATGCGTGCCAAAAAGCCTGAAGCTATTCCAAGCTTCCCTAAATTTCTCACAAGCTGTGAGGGCGTATCACACCAGTGATGGTGATTCGTCCGTCGGATGGAGACTTAAAGCCTTGGGCAGACCCCAGACAGGAGTTTTCTATGTGCCGGCGCCGGGTTTCACACTATCGCTTCCTAATAGTATATCTTTCTTCTTCTTTATTCGTGTCAGAAGTATCAACTTATAGATATTTAACAAAAAGCAACATCTACATTTCTACTATACAAATATACAAGTCTATTATACAATCACAGATAGAGCAACAATATTCAAGAGCTAGATGATGCTTGCCCAGTATTGGGCGACGTCAATAGCGTTGGGGGAGGCTGCAATCAAGTCTTTCATAGTGCACATTGAAGGACATAAAACACACTGACATAGTATATATATCATGTCATTCATTTCATATTATTAACTCCTCTAATGAGGTTGACGTCAGAAAAGGCATCCGGTCGCAAAATACTCGCTACGAATTCATCTCACTTCATATCCGATCCCGTAGATAAGCGGGACAACGGTTGAATATACATAAGCCTACATATATACGCATGCATGCATACACATTTGTCCACATAATCTGCGTTACTTCGCATCGACTCATATACGTCCTACGGTAACGATGGGGTACGAAAGAGCTAGGCGTGGGAAGGAAGCGTCTGGGCCTAATTAAGGCACAGCTGGTGCGCCTGGTGTGAAAATGGGAAACAACGTAAAACCATCTTCAGGACTGCCGACAGTGATTTTCGAACCCACTGTCTCCCAGATGTAAACTGATAGCTACGATACCCAAGTCTCATAGACACTTCCTCAGTGTATTTTGTCCTCTTGACTTCCAAATGATACTCCGACTTAAAAAACTCCACTGAAGATAATTCGTCTACTAGGCCTAATGTCATTCTACGCAATCTCTCCACTGACATCTCAAAACATACCGTTAATCTAACAGTTCGCCTACTTACTCCAATCTCTTCCCAGCCCATAGTTTACGACGTTTTCGTAACACTATTCTTTTGCCGGAAATCACAAGAAAACATCTTGATGCATTCCTTTGGATCTTTTACACTTCTCGAATCAATTGATTCTGGTAAGATTCTCACATATTAGAACGATACTCTAATTGCTGTCTTAACAGAGATATTATTATTATTATTATTATTATTATTATTATTATTAACGTCCCACTATCTCCTTTTACGGCTTTTGAAGACGCCGTGGTGCCAGAATTTAGCCCCTAAAGTGTTCTTTTACATGCCAGTAAACCTACCGACTGAGTGCTGACGTGTTTGAGCATAATACCACCGGACTGAGCCAGGATCGAGCCTGCCAAGTTATGGTCAGAAAGCCAGCGCTTCAATCGTATGAGCCATTCAGCCCGGCTCTTACCAAAGACGTATACGCTCTCTCTTTTACATCCTTTCTACACTTAAAAGATATAGCCTAGATTTCATTATGAAAATCCGTATTGAACTGTGATTACAATAGTATTTACGTATTTTATTATTAAGGTCCATCTTTTCAATACAAACTCTATCAAAGAGCAACTTTTTAACTTAGTGCAGCGCATTTCTTGAACCTTACCTTAGCTTTGAACTGACTGGAAACAATGAGATCCTAATGATTTTAATTATTTCACTACCAGCTCTGTATTGTACTTTCTGTTCTTATCTTCTGTCTCAACTCGATTGTGTTTTTTATCTTAGCCATGTTGTAACATGCTATGTTTCTTCACACTAGTTTTAAGCCTATTTTCATTTTCTAAATATAAATGTTGATTCTTAGGGTGGCATATATATTAAGGTCACTTGGTTCAGGGCCCTGACCTAACTTTAGGCTAACATTTATTTTCGGCTGATGATGCTTACGACTGTTAAGCGAAACATGTCCCATCTTACAACGCCTGTTGTAATGTTTATTTCCTAAATATAAGGAAAGATAAGTATTGGAAAGGTGGTGTTAACTATTATTCTTGTTTTAATGTTCATATCTGATGTCCAATACGGTCTACAATGAGATTTATTACTTGTAATGTTACCTTAGCTTCTTACATGGTATGAATATTTCATTTTTATGTCATTGACTCTGCACCGCGTCTTAAATTGCTTGTACTTTCAACGGAATTTTATTTTATGTAATAAATCTTAACTTCAATTCTATGAGTTGAGCATACAGTTCTTAAGACCTTTGTGTCTATACACAGTTTATTTTCTTCGACATAATTATGTTGATTTGCTTAGGTCGAAACTAGTCCCTGAACGTAAATGTAATGTAAACATTGCAGTTTGTATTGAAAAGGTGGACCTTAATAATAAAATATTTAAATACTATCCTCAGTACAGACCCAAAATATCCTCATAACCACACAAAGAGAGCTATAACTCTTTTTCAACCTTTAATGTGATTACCCAAATGATTAATAAGAAGAAGAAGAAAAGAAGAAGGTTATTATTATTTGTTTTACGTCCAGCTAACTAGAGATTTTTAATGATTTTTGGAGACGCCAAGGAGCTGAAATTGTTTTACGTGCCAGTAAATTAAACGACACGAGGATGACGTATTTGAGCATCTTCAAATACCACCGAACTGAGCCAGATCGAACCTACTAAGTTGGACTCAGAAGGCCAACTCACTACAGTCTGAGCTACTCAGCGTGGCAGTCGAATGAAGACCTTTCCTTCTATTGAGACTCAGGTACTTACAGTGACCCCCATGATGTATTTTCAACCCATCAATACATTAATTAAAACTGAGAGAAGCATATGAAGGTAAGCAGCTTTTACTGCTATAGGCCACTCGTCTCTACAGGGGGACCCGGGACGAAAGGGCATATTCTAGAAGGTGATAGTACTCGTCATTGTGATCGAAGACGTCCATTGATAACCCGTTAAACTAACTTTACTGTTTTATTTCTCTTTGTATTTGTGGTAGTAGCATTCACTGGCCATCAAGGTCTCCCGACCTCAACCCCTTAGATTATTTTCTACAGTCTACAGGAAAATGAGTGTCCGACTCATTGGCTGAATGGTCAGCGTACTGGCCTTTGGTTCAGAGGTTTCTGGGATCCATTCCCGGCTGGGTCGGGGATTTTAACCTTCATTGGTTAATTCCAATGGCTCGCGGGCTGGATGTTTGTGCTGTCCCCAACATCCCTGCAACTCACTCACCACACATAACACTACCCTCCACCACAATAACACGCAGTTACCTACACATGGCAGATGCCGCCCACCTTCATCGGAAGGTCTGTTTTACAAGTATTGCACTCGGCTAGAAATAGCCACACGAAATTAAATTTGAAAAAAAAAAAACAGGAAAAGAGTTAATATACGAGACGAACTGCTCACTCGCATAATGGGTGCTTTTGCTGGCGAACTGGAAGGTGACGATGACCTGAGGCGGCCAACACGTCGTATTCTTCAGCGAGTTGACAGATGCACAGCGGTCAGTGGTGGGATGTTTGATAACTTATTGTGAAGTCATTGTCACTGCAAAATGATACGACATGAAACAAACAGGGTGTGTCTTGTAACATTGGTATTACTGCTATGGAAAGAAAAGAGAAACATAAAAGCAATTAAAACTAACTTATTTTCCTAGGTTATCAATGCTTACATTCAAACATGGCTATCTAGACAAACGTCTCATTTTGACCCTATGCTCATACGAACGCTTTTGAACATAATCACCAGTACTATCACATCCCAGAATATTACCATTTCTTCCTGGGTCACTTTGTATGTACATATGCACACAATTAATATAGATTAATTTAGTATTAGCACAAACAAGGAAACTGTTGTCTGCTGTTCGCTATCACATATTTTCTGATGCTCTGGACTGCCTATGAAACAACAACAACTAGAACAGGCGTGCAGTGCTGTTCAGTTGCCTTAATTGAGTATCCCGGCAAGTTCCATTGCTCTTTGAGTCACCACGCGTTTCTGTTAGTCAAACTACCAAGTTACATTGTGCTCGATCCGGAACAACTAAGACATTTCCCTCATTAGCAATAATTACGTCCGCCTCTATGGTGCAGTGTGATTAGCTGCCACCCCCGGAGGCTCGGGTTTGTTTTGCGGCCCTCCCACGAAATTTGAGAAGCGGTACGAGGACCGGAATAGGGTACACTCAGCCTTGGGAGGTCAAATGAGCAGAGAGGTTTCAATTCCCACCTCTGAAGTGGTTTTCTGTGGTTTCCAACTTCTCCTCCAGGCAAATGCCGGGATGGTACCTAACTCAAGGCCACACCACTTCCTTCCCTGTTCCTTGTCTATCCCTTGCAATCCTCCTATTCCTCACAAGGCCCCTGTACAGCATAGCAGGTGAGGACACCTAGGCGAAGTACTGGTCCTCCTTCCCAGTTGTACCTCCGAACCAGAGTCTCACGCTCCAGGACACTACCCTTGAAGCGTTAGAGACGCGATACGTTGCTGAGTCCGGGTGAAAAACCAACCCTGGAGGGTAAACAGATTAAGAAAGAAAGAAAGAAAGAATGAAAGACGCAATACCTACCCAGAGTTATCTCTTGTGCACCCCTTCGGGATGAAATAGAACAATCGGGTCCAAGTGGGACCTTTGATAGCTGCACACCTCACAAGATTCAGGCTTTACATGTAAGTAGTGGATCAATGTACGAGCAGCACAGAAGCTTTCTCTCTTATCAAATTTCAACTGAATATCAAAAGCTTTCTGCTGACAGCATCCTATTACGTACTCCTTCACGGCAAGGCAGGAAAATGATGTGATACACGGACGTAAGGCGCTTGCTAGTTCGCTGCAGGAGATCTTAAAGCTACCACGCCGTGTCTGTGTGGTTTATAAAAATGTTTTCCATATATCTTTCCGTCCATGAGCCAGCGATAGTCGTAAATATGCCACTGAGGATGAAGAAGGGTATGCATCGATACACTCAGTGATGGAATCTAAATTGAATTCTATATCACGGTGCTTCTGCGAGTGGCTTGTCGAAGGTAATGCTGTGGACTGCAGGTTAAATTTCTGTCAGTTGCAGGTAAAGTTTAAAGTAACACCCTGGAAGGCATTTCAAAATTGATCCTCAAATAATTCATTCTCTGTTGTATTGAAGAATGAAAATCTTCAATATTCGAAGTTCTCTTGTGTATTTCTGGTCAATTTGTGGTTAGCTTCAGCATTATATGGCTTATATAAGGATAAGAACACATAAATATTCCATGTTTACCTTTTTTCCAACATTCTAGTAGTTCTGTGTTTTTATGTGTTTCAGGATTTTAGCTAGTAATACGTTTGTGTGGACTGAAGTTTAAATCGATATTTATATTGCCCCCTTCTTACCGGGCATAGCTCAGCTGGAGAACGAGAGTCCCGATGGTGGACCGTACGTTTTCTGGCTTTACTTAATTTTGAAGGCAGGGAAAATACAAGGAGTAGCGACAATAACACACAAATACAAAACAACAGGTTTTGACATTTATTGTGAACTAACACATTTAACAACAACAAAATTTAACTAATAATCCTGATAAAATACATTTTTTTAAAATTTTATTCTTCTCTGCCAGTTTTTTTCTATTTCTGTCTGCACCAAATCTCCTTTAATGTTGGCGGACATTATTCTGAAAAATATACACCTGGATTAGCCCACTTCTGGCTTAACGAAATTATAACAAAATGAAAATTATTTTGTAGGAGGACCTCCTTTAAATAATTAATTAATTTTAACAAATTAAATAAAAATGACATTAATCTGATTTCCATTATCTTGAATATTAAATAACCATATTCATTCATCTCAATATTTGTTTAACTAAATTATTCCTTCCTTAGGATGTTGAATAAAGTGTCATTTCAATTAAAATTGAAAAATTAAAATCAAAATGTTATCAAAATATTATTCAAAATATGTCTCCCTTGGACTTAAATTCTTTTAAACTATTGTGCCTGTACAATAATTATTTTCCTCAACCTCCCTCAAATATTTCGTCTGACAAACAAAAAAAATACTTTTTTAATATTTTATCCGACAAATAAAAAGTTACTTTTTAATATTTGACATTTTTTGATATTTTTAACATCGTCGGCTTTACAAATTTAAATGGTGAGCCGAGTCCACGGAAATGATCCTTAGTCATTACCGTGTGATACTCTAAACTTTGTTCTACTTACATAACCAATAATATTCCTTAAAGATTTTAATTCAAAAATGTTATGCCATCATAAAGAACGACGCTGATAATCAAAGTTCAACGTAGCGAACACGTGGTCTGGCCAAAATCATGGTCAAAGAAATATGTTACAATACACTGAAATAATACCATTCACACACATAGCATTCACACTACGGCACACGAGAATTATTTACACTGTTTACAGCGAATTCTAGACTTTGAATATTATTTCTGATTTTTACTCCTAAAGATTGGAAATCTCTCGATGACGGTATCGGGCAAAGAAAAAAAATATTTTACGTCCCTCTGAAATGTGATGAAGTTTAGGTAATCACTTAACAAATAAATGAAATTAACAACGTTGTGCATGGTAATATCGGCGGTTGATGCCTGAAGAAATTGTCGACTACAAAAATGCACATAGAACAGGTCAAATACAAGCATTCGCCTTATGGTTCATGAGTCACGACATTATTATTACTCAACAATACATCTAGCGATTAACACGTGCTCCACATGAAGATATTACGCTCCACAAACGTATTCTCCAAATAAGACTCAATAAATGGATTCACAAGTCACAAACATACAGTAATAATCCATCCACAAGTCAATAAACTATAATAAATGATTCGACGAGAATCTGCCATATTCCAGGCTCATATTTACCCTAATTGAGCACACATTAATATTACACACACATAATTAAGCAATAATTAAACTCATGACCCTTAATTATTTATTTAACCCGAGATGAAAATTCATTATTATTATTATTATTATTATTAGATGTGCGAGATCTAAATTCGTGAAATAGGGAATCGACAAAATGTCAGATGACACTAACACGCCTAAAATCACACATGAAGAAAATTTACATATAAATCCGGCATAACACAACATGCCGAAAGTCTGTCCCACACGACTTCAGAAAAATATTTTTCAAAAATTAAATTGTTAATTATCGGTGAGGACAATGATTTTTAAATACTCTAAACTATTAAATGGGGTAGCTAGAATAATCGCAGAAGACATTCACACATTCTAGCTAAACTAATATAGATCATAAATCATACACACAGGAATGACAAAAACTACCATCTCCCATCGGAAAGAAGAGTGAAAATATTCAAATCTACTGCAAGACTAGAAGAAACATTACCGCTAATGAATAAGAAAGCATTATTTTTACAAAGATGAACAGATACACATTATTAAAGGGTACTCAAAGTCATGATGTAACTGGATCTTCGCCGATGATCTGGAACATGTGGTCAGCTCTCTGCCCCGGGGTCGCTATCTTCCCATGGCGAAGGTTGCCTAAATTTTTAGTAGATCATCGTAGCACCAATATTCCAAATGAAGTAGATGCAGACTTCTTCTTCATAACACGACAGCATCTTGATGTACTCGTTCCAGCACGTGGCGGTGTCTTCTCTCTTCTCGTTGAGTAGAGGCTGAAACTAACAAATGGTTTTAGAATATGTTCCAGACACACACGCGATGAAATTAATTATTAAAAATACGTAACTTGTAACGAAGGAGATCGGCTAAGCTCGTAGATTCAATTACTAATTATTCAATAAATAAGCATCTTGAAATGTACAGAAAATATCCCTTTGAAGTTTCAGCACGCAGCAGAGTAGCGCAGAGCGGAGTAGAGCAGCGTAGAGCAGAGATTAGCAGCATAGAGTGTGGGGTTTTTATGCATATCCAGGGAAAGAGGTGTGTCACTATAATCGTGCGTAATTGGTTGACGTCTGACGTTCATTTCTAGAAATTACTTCCGCTGGAGACTCACATGTACAGACCACATGTGTCTTGGTGACCTTGGCCCGCTCCTTCACTGTGTCACGTGGACAGCTGATCGCCCGCAGAGAAAAAATCAATACATTTCCCCCTTGGAAATACCGGTTCTCGACCTGCTGGGAGCTGTCTCTGTAATACAAGGCTGGAAAAATATCGTCCACTCTGATGAATTAAAGTCTTACACAGGCAAATATAATAAACGCTTATTGTAGGCCAAATTTGAAGGGGACATCATCATAACAATAAAAATGTTATTGCTTTTTACGTCCCAGTAACTACTTTTGACGGTTTCCGAAGACGCCAATGTGCCGGAAGTTTGTACCACAGAAGTTATTTTACGTACCAGTAAATCTACCAACATGAGGCTGACATATTTGAGCACCTTCAAATATCATCGGACTGTGTCAGGATCGAATCTGCCATGTTGGAATCAGAAGACCATCGCCTCAACCGTCTGAGCCACTCAGCTCGGCTAATAATAATAATAATAATAATAATAATAATAATAATAATAATAATAATAATAATAATAATAATAATAATAATAATAATAATAATAAATAAGAATCCACCTTCTTGGCTGAAAGGTCAGTGTATTGACATTCGGTTACTAAGGTTCCGGATTTGATTCTCGGCTGGACCGGAGATTTCAACTGTATTGCGTATGGTTGATTTCTACGGCGTGGGAAATGGATGTTTGTGCTTGTACCAACACATTACTACTCATATTAAAATAATACACCACAACACCAACCATTACAGAAACATGCGACGGTGAGTACAATCCTCCATGTAGGGTTGTCGTCAGGAAGGGCATAACCAAACCAAACCCCATGGCACAATAGCCCTTGGAGGGCCTTGGTCTACCAAGCGACCTCTGATCAGCCCGAAGACATGCTACGAAATTTGAAAAATGCTACGAGGGCTGGATCGGGGTCCACTCAGCCTTAAGAGGTCAACTGAGTAGAGGTAGGCTCGAATTTCCATGGTTTTCCACTTCTCTTCCAGGCAAATGCCGGGATGGTACCTAACTTAAGGCCATGGCCGCTTTCTTCCCACTTCCTTGTCTATCCCCTCTAATCTTCCCATCCCCCACAAGGCCCCCTTTTCATCATAACAGGTGAGGCCTTCTGTTGTATCCCCCACCCAGTCTCACGCTCCAGGACATTGCCCTTAAGGTGGTATAGGTGGGATCCCTTATTGAGTTCCCGGGAAAAACCAACCCAGGAGTGTAAACAGATTAAGGAAGAAGAAAGAGAGAAGGAAAGTAATAATAATAATAATAATAATAATAATAATAATAATAATAATAATAATATTAACAATAGTAATAATTGTACCGGCCGGTACACCTCTACGACGCAAGTCCAAATCTTGCACCAATTGAAACTCTTCTACAGGAGAAGCTCTGAACTTTAAAAACTGAACTAACTCTACTGGTTATCAGAAGATGTCACTGTGTGTTTTTGATTTGCTTTTGTTTTTCATTGATCAAGAAGTGTGGACATTCTTTAACAGATGTCTCGACCAAAAACTATGATAATGCGCTCTGGTGTGAAGGAGTGAAGCTTCTTGGAGAAATTTTGTATTCATAAGTTTTCTCTTTACTAAATTTTGTTCTGTCATTTGTGGGTTGGCAATATTAATCCTTTCTTTCCGCCTGTTTTGAATGTAGCAAATCAGGAATTTCTGTAATTAATTTTCGGCCAATCGGGGCTTTCTTCTCCAATTTTGTATGTAACTGTGTACTGTAGCCAACAAAAGTTTGAGGGCGGGTTGTTATCATTCGAACTTTCCACGAGGGTACAAAAAATTGCTGATTTTCTTGTCCCAGGGGCACTTCAGTAACATCTAGCTTAGTGTGTGGATATGTAGCAGGGGGCGGGAAGCGCCTCTTTCTTCGGGAAACAGATCTCCAACAAGGTAATGGCCTTTTAACATCTTTATTTCGTCCTAGCTCAGCAGTTTAACTCTCGGGGAGGGTTCGAAACCTTTCATATGTAAATTATTAAACATGTAAACCCTTTTCCTGGTAAACTTCAGTTTTCTTGAAATTTAATTCGGGGATAGAGAGTGCTTTACCCTCTCGAGCTCCCCTTCATTTGAAATTGAGGTGACTACGTTTTCGTAACTGTTTCTTCTCTTCCTTAATGTGTTAAAGTTTTCTCATACGAGTCACCTCCCTAGCTTGGGAGCCCCTGTGTATCGGCCTAGAGCCACTTAGGTTTTAAAATGTGTATTTAAGAGTGCAAGCTTACGCCTCCAGTCCTTTCTGTACTTTGGGCCAGTAACTTAACCTGATGTTTTGTTTTCTTCACGCTAAGGCCCTGTAGGCTGGGTATTAAATACCCCTGTTTCTTTGTGTGCCTTGAGGGCAGTTAGAAGTAAAGTTTGTTGTGGCCTTTGATAGGCTTGTAAAATTGAGAGCAGGCCAGCTCTTTCTGGTATTTTGGAAGGTGCCTCTAGGAGGCTTGGTATTACTAAGCGGGAGCAAGAGCTCCATGTAATGAAGGGGTTTTCTGCCCTTGGGTAATTTGTGGGTGTGAGCTGTGAGCTCAGACTTTGGGGCTCGTAGCCCAGAATCTGTAAAGTTACCTTTTACCTGATTAAACTGGTTGTTATTTGTTGTACGCTCTAAATTCTATGTCACCACTGTTAAGTTTTGAAAATATAACCTTTGTTGAAATTTTAATTCATCCTTCGAACTTGTAGTTAGACCCATTCCAGCCCGCACCTTCTTTCACCTCTGACTTACACGGATAACTCCGTAACAATAATAATAATAATAATAATAATAATAATAATAATAATAATAATAATAATAATAATAATAATAATAATAATAAAAATTTGTTTATGTGGCTCTCGCTAATCTTGTGCTGCCCTTATAAGGCACGCCTTCCGATGGTGTGAACAGTGTCTGCTGTGTACAGGAATCTGCATGTTCGCGTAGTGCAGCGGCGTGCAGAATTCTGCTCAGTGTGCAGAGGTCCGTACAGTGTTCGACTGGGAATCACTGGCCAGCAAAGTTCCCGCTTCATTTCCATCCGTCTTTGTTTCCCCATCTCTTCACCTGGCAGGGAAGTCTCCTCATCTAACACAACTTTAGAGAGAAAGTGTCAGTAATAATCAGTAGAAATTACGAGAAGCCAAGAGTATTGTACATAACCTTTTAAGCTTATCAATTATTATTGGAAACGCGCACAAATGTGCAGAGTATAACAAACATGATTTAAATATTATTTCAATTAACGTTTAGTTTTGCGTATTCACTTATGGTGTTTGTTCGCTTTGTACACTGTTCGATCACACATTTTTTTTTTTACATAGGTGGCATATGAAAGTCTTCATCGGATTGTGGTATATCTTGATTTTGCAGAGGTGCTGGTGGAAGCCATTCACAGACAGTCACGTTAGTACGTGTCTCATCTCGAAATTTGATGACGTCCAGGTCCTATCGATCATCGCACCCTTGATGTAGAAATCTGGCCAGATTTCTAAGCGGCGCTTCTTTAAACTTTGTAATTATTGTTCTGCTGCTATGGTGGATGAGAGCACGAAGTTTGTTTTTAAGTCCTCCAGCAGAAAAGTATCTCTAGTTAGTACATATGTTAGGTGAGATCGTGTTGATTTCGATACACCCAAGGCTTTCTTTTAGGAAGCATCCTCTGACTGTTTTCAAGGTAGCTAGGTTTTTTCCTCGTGAGGTCAGGCATTATAATTTCAATGCCGTAGATATCCAAACTGAGTGCTTGTGTATGCTCGATATTATTTATTGCTAGGATAGCTTGTGTAGCTCTTTCTGTTATGATTTTTGTAAAGCATTTGCTGCTAGGTTGTAGCGTGATCCCTAAGTATTTACAATCGTTGACTATTTTGAGTTTGCTGTTGGTGATGGAAATTTCTGTTCCGTTAGGTATTTTACCTCCATTTCTAAATACCATAATTCCCTTTTTTGTCTTGTTAATGTAGAAGTTGTTGCTTCGGCACCATTTTACAATTATATCTATGGCACTCCGTAATTTGTGCAGATTAGTGGAGCTAACTGCCATGTCGTCTGAATATGCAAAAACGCTAATGTCTTCTGTATCTTGTGTTATCCTTAATATTTCATCGGTTGTGAGGACGAATAGTAGTGTACTCATGGGATCTTCTCGAAGAACACCATTTGTTTGCTTAATTTCATGTGAAAGTGAAAGCCCGTCCAATATCCTTATAGTGTTGTATTATGATATTGTTTTACTCTTGTCCATACGTTTTTTCTTCCTAAAACGTTTTCAAGTTTGGATATGATTAGTCCTTTCTTAAATTGGTCGAAATCTTTTGCGAAGTCTATTACTTTTCTTTCTTTTTAAGTGATTCTTTTAAGTTGCCTAATAATAGTTATATTGTCCTTAGTGTCTATATATGGCTTTTGAATCCAAATTGAGTTTCAGGAAATATATCATCAATAGACCTCTTTATTCGTTCCGTTATTATTGCTGTGTTGTGAGTATTTTAAAGGGGGCATTTTCTAGTGCAATGCCTCTATATTTGTTTGGATCTTCCGGGTTTCCCTTGTCTTTCAATATAACTTTAATTATGGAGTTCCTCCATTGTTCTGGTATTTTCCCGGTCTATATGCATTTATTAAATAGTTTGGTCCATATAGGGAGCAATGATTCTATGAATGCTTTTTGTATGTTCATTTTAGATGGGATGTTGTGTGGACCTGCAGTTGTCTTGTTGTTTGTTCTATTTATTGTCTTCCGGACTTCTTCTGCTGTAAAGGGTATCCCGTCAGTTGGGTTTGTTCTGTTTTCTTCTTCCGTTCTGTGGTTAGGTAAATCTTTTCCTCCTTTTTGTTCAATATGTTAATAAAGTGGTCTTCCCAAACTGTCATGTTTATGTACTGTATTGGTGGACGTTATCGTGGGCGAAGTTCAGTGTATAGATCCGTTTTTGCTTCTTCAGCCAGTTGATGAACTTTTTCTTCAGTGTATGCTCTATTCTTTTCCTTTATCAATGCTTCGTATTGTTTCCTTTCAGTCACATACATTTTTAGCAGGGCAGGATTTTGGATGTTAAGCTTCACTGGTGTAACTTGTCTAGCACGTTCTTTCTTTTGATGTAACATTCATTGTCAAATATTTTTCCCCCACCTTATCATTTATGTTGATTGGTTCTGTAGAGTTTCATATCAGATCTTCTATTGGATTTTCTGACAGCAGTACAACTACCATGCTTGTTAATATGCAAAATACAAACACACCATAGTCTGTCTCTCTCGTACCACCTTCTTTCCCAGCACCCTCTTTGCCACTACCCTAGCCGACTCCTCTCTTCTTCACACTGCGTCCGCACATGTGTACATCTGAGCTGGTTTACACACTGCGAAGCGTTTTGATAGCTGCTTATGTTGTAATGTTATTTTTCACGTCCCACCGAGGTGCCACAATTTTGTCCCGCAGGAATTCTTTTCTTCCTAATAAATCTATCGACACGAGGATGAGTATTTTAGCACCTTGAAATATCACCGGACGGAGCCAGGATCGAACCTTCCAAATTAGGGTCAGAAGGCCAGTGCCTGAACCCTCTGAGCCACTCAGTCTGGCACGCCGCTGATGTAGTGGAATATGGTATTCTGTGTGGTGTGTGAGTTGCAAGAATATTGGGGACAGCACAAACACGAAATTCTCGAGCCAAGGGAATTAACTGTTTAAAAATCCTCCGGTCGAGAATTGAACCTTGCATGCCGAGAACCAAAGGCGAAAAATCTGATCACTCAGCCATTGAACCGGACCGATATAAAGAATTACTATTGCTTAACACGTATTACTCAAAAGAGAGGACAAGGGGAAATACGTGGCTCCCAATTAAAGAAATGTATCTCTGTATGAAAAAAAAAAGAATTGACGTCTGTCTGTCAGTCTGCCTTCCAAAAATATATCACGTTTAAACCACTGGGCGTGGAGAGATTTCATGATTTATTGAATATACGTTCATTCTCAAGATATATCCCTTTCAGACCTGAAAGAAAACTGGAGGTGTGAATTTTTGTTTGTACGCCAAGAACTGAATAAAATGCTCCTCAATACACATATTAATAGTTTATTTTACAAAATAAAAACTAACATCCGAAAAACAGGACCCACACAATTGTGCGTATCAAAATTCAAAACCTCGTTGTATCACGTACGATGGTGTAGCTTCAAAATTTACGTTCACTAACCAATGTACACACTTCATTGAATATATTCCGGTATTCAGTAAAGCTTCTAGATTAATATAAACGCAGTAAATAAATACTTACTTTCGGCACTACTGCTTCCTGCCATCTCGCCGATCAACTGTGCTTTTTAAACTCTTCTTCCTTCGCCCTGGCGGTCAAGCGCATACTAAAATCAATTGAAATACACGCCACGTGTCCTGCACAATCACTGCAGTCCGGTGTAGCGCCGAAAAAACATCAAATACGGTCAGGGATAACTAAAATACGAACCCGCACAATTGTGCGTACTCGGTCTGAAAGGGATATACGTCAATAACTCACTACGTTTTATTTCAAAATATAGACATGAAAGTATATTATGTGCGAAAATTCGCTTAATGGCTTACTCCCAGACCAGGTACGAGGATTACGTGAGCATTCGTATGACATTAGTTTATTGGTATCCAGTTGATAGCCGACACACAGTTTGTTTTCATGCAGGATTTAAATCGACTTGAGTACACTTTCTATACTGAAGACTCCATGTAAACGGGGACTCAGTCCTGACTGATTCTCAAGGTCGTGACGGTAAAATCTTGGATCGTATCGTACTGAAACATGAACCATCCTGTTATGACTGCAATTGCCCGTAATGGAACTGGAGACTGCAAGGCCTGTTACGGAAGTTTAAACTGCGCGCGTTGTAGTCTGACGCAACGCATGCTGCTAGCAAGCTCGGCTGTAGCTTGCCAAGGAACGACCGCGACGTCACCGAACACGTGGCGTGCACGCCAGAAGGAATGATCTAGAATTTTCTTTTCTATCTCCGGTTTTTGTTGCGATAACAGCAAACGGACAACAGGGTCGTGTAGCTATCAATAATAAATTGCTAGTACTCAAATTTCAAGTCAATAGCTGCATTATTTACGGAGGTATTAAGATGTTAAAATATCGGGTGATATCCATAACGTTCACGCTCAAGACCAAGTTTTTGTATAAAAGGCCAGCCTGGAGACTCAACGGCACACAGCGACCTACAACAGAGACCGGTGGAGGTCTGCTGCACGACGTAGTATAGGTGAGTATGCATTGACTTGGTGCGTGGAGTATATCAAGTTCCGAACGTCTGCAACTTCAAACTCAGTATCAGCGAGGCACGCTCTAGGTGAGAATTCTCACTGTGAAAGCAGAGTAACTTTATACTCTAAACTTTTCATCCACTTTTAAAGGACTTATTTCAAAGTTTTAGCATTGAAACACTTTAACATATTACGTTGGTAGTTTCAAAACACAATTGTTATACTTTGTTCAATAGGACATACTATTTTTGTGCCATGTGCTACAGAACTGTCAATAAACAACATAACTTACAATTTAATGAGAGAGGTTTACGCATTTGAAATTTCGCAAGTGATCAGCTATTTAGGACTCTGTTTCTTAAAATTACGTGCCCATTATTTCACGTAAGGGAACATAGACTGTAAAACTGAGCATTAATACTTTATGGTGTGCGAGATAGGCAGTAGACTGTTTCTTGAATATTGCGTGCCCATTATTTTATGTGAGAGAACATAGATTGTGTAACTGAACATTACGACGTTAGAATGTACAGACTCTGTATTCAATCTTACAGTCGAGAACACAGTGCATTCAGCGTATCTAACTTGTGCAGTTGGATAGTGACGTTTCGATCGCATTGTTAAATTGAACCTTTGTTCAAATATCATAAGCAAAATCTCCCTACGAGCGTTAATTATGAACCGACAGTGCTATAACACACCAAGTCGCGTGAGCAATTTGACACCACATGCATAGACTTCACCACCCTTATCATCGTGTGAACTTCCATCGTGAGACGTGGTTATGTTGTTCCATATCGTCGGTGGATACGTGGTACTCTGGAGCTGCGAGGACGCAGTCAGATGGAGCCAGCAACTTCAAGATCCAGAACAACAACTTAAAGGTGATATGCATCTGTGTTGTTTAAAGAACAGTCTGTTCGAACTTCATGAAGTGTGACTTTCAATTTTAAAAACAATTCTCAATTTTACACGTAAAGCCATTGTAATATTAAGTCTTACCAGAATTACTCCAAAGCTCAAACAAAGTTGCTAATGAGTGGAATGAACATTGAGGGACATTTAAACAGGGTGAACAAAAATGCCGCACGTGGGGGTCGGCATGCGGTTCCTTGTCGAAATTCACGACAAAATTTATCTTGCAAAACCTAGTCTCATCAATTGGTTTAATAGAAATGCGAGTTAAGAAACGAGACTCTGGAAACTGTAACGGCGTGCAGCGTGGCCAAGCACAGGTCACGTGAACTCGGGACTCTGCCGGAGCTGTCTCATTAACTTAGTGAGGCGAGGTAATGCCATGAAGGACGATTGTGCGGACGCGCCGATGTTCGAGTCGCGTTTGCGCCAATTTCTTTTAGTTAATGTATCAAATTGTATCCACTGTACACCTCCACTATGCAGTACACTATGTTCTGTCTTACCGTTACAGTTACCTTTATTTAAATGTTCAAACATAACCTGAACTTTTACAGACGTAAACGACCACTTTGTTTCTTCCATGGCACAAATAAAGCCATTACGTAGAACATAATAGTGGGCACAGTAACATCGTCTCTATCCAGTGCGGTAGACGGAAACACAATACCGTACAGTAGGTAGGCTACACTGGATTTCCAATTACGCTACGCACAATAATTCCATAGTGTACATGTGACGTCCGGTCTTATATTCACAGAGCCAGTACGTACACTTACGACCAATGTTTACTTCACTGCAGATGTTCAAAGCGACCACCTTGCATTTGCAAACACTTCGCCACTCACTGGAGGACACTTTTCCGGACTCTACGCAACACACCTGCATCCACCATTGCCGATGCAGCATGCATACAAGCTATTAGGTCTTGTACATCCATTGGTGGTGTACGAAAAACATGTTCCCTTAAGTGTCCCCACAAGTAAAAATCTAATGGATCAAGGTCAAGGGGAACGTGGAGGCCAGAACATTGGACCCTCATGACCAATCCATTTCCCTAGAAACGCTTCACCGAGCTCGATATCTGCAGTCGCTTAAGTGCGGCCAGTGTCCAGTATTCGGGAGATAGTAGGTTCGAACCCCACTGTCGGCAGACCTGAAAATGGTTTTCCGTGGTTTCCCATTTTCACACTAGGCAAATTCTGAGGCTGTACCTTAATTAAGGCCACGGCCGCTTCCTTCCCACTACTAGCCCTTCCCTGTCCCATCGTCGCCATAACACCTATCTGTATCGGTGCGACGTAAAACAACTAGAAAAAAAAAAGAAACGCTTCATTTAATCAATTACTCACAGTCATTCGAAAGTGTGGCGGTGCGCCATCATGCTGAAACCATAGCTGTCGCCGAATACCAAGTGGAACTTTCTCTAAAGCATCAGGCAAAATTATTGCCCAGAAATGTACAATAGTGGGGCGTATTCAACTTGTCCGGCTATAGGTAAGGCCCTAAAAGCACTCCTTCCACGATTCCAGCCCACAAGTTTATGCCAAAGCGTGCCTGAAAGCCACGTTCATGGGTGACATGTGGGTTGTGGTCAGACTAATAATGGCTGTTGTGCTGGTTGAAAATACCTTCCCGAATGAAGCTACATTCGTCACTCAATATCACATTCCTTATAAAATTTTCGTTATCTTCAACTTGTTGCAAAAGCCATTCACAGACTGTACTCGTTGAATGCGGTCTTCTGGCCCCTAGTGTTGAATTAACGTGTAATGATATGGATGCAGTTTTTCGTCGTGAAACACGTCAACAACCAGTGTTTGAGATACCTGGAACTGCCTTGCAATATCAAGGGTACTTCGCCGAGGTGATTGGTGAACGTCTTCAAGAATGTCGTCCTCTGTTTGTGGAGTACTTCTAGTCCTTGGATGACCTCTGTCCACTACTTGTGGACGAAGATTACTGGTTTCCTGCAGGCGTTGTTCAAGGCGACGAAAAACAATCTTATCGGGATGGCGCTTTTGAGGGTACCGTGCTGCATACTTACGAACAGCAGCAGCAGAAGCTTGGTTGTTGGATGCACCCAACACTAAAAGCATGTCGACGTATTCGCCGTTTGTGTACTCCATCAGGAAGCCACCCTACATGCACTTGATATGACCAGTTATGGTTGTGCACTGCGTGGTTAGTCGAGTCAAGCATTCAGTTGTATGGATCACACTCTCATGTGTTCGATTATTTTCATGTGACAACAGGATGTCATGCTTACAAACGCAGTTACACGACGGGAACTAGGGACCTGACGTCACACACACAAGAAAACCTGACGTAGATTCGAGCCGTAGCTCCATGGTGCATGTGGGTTTTGTAACCCAGCCGTCTACTCAGTGAGCTGCGACGGAGGGTACAGTAGAGCGGGATGATGCATGTTTCTCTATTACATTCCGATGCGCTGCAGGATGCAACAGTATTGCCAGCTTCTCGTTTTCGACTTGTTTCCCAACAGTACCAGATCCGATTTGGCTATAGAAACTTTTGTCTTGCAATGGGATGAGGAATCGCATGCCGATCACCAAGTGCGGCATATTTTGTCCACCCTGTATAATGCAATCGAGACTTAGCCATTTCGTTGGATATTTCTCCGGTGAATTAGAACTTGAGTAATATCAATTTTACTAATTATTTCAAGAGCGACATCTAATTATTAATTTACGATCATTTTTGAAATAGGCATTCAATTTAGAACTTCAAGAGTTAACCTTATTCTTTTCATTAGTATGTCAAACTGATTAATTATTCCAAGAAGGAGCTTTATTTATTTCGTTATGGTTTTGAACTGAGCAATTGCTTGAAACTTTAAGAATGAACTTTGAACATTTTACTACAAGTAGGCGTCAATCACTAGCAGAATTAAAACGTCAAGAATAAACTTTGTTTGCTCTCAAATATCAAAGTTTTATGTTATGCAAGTTCCATTTGACAAGGATTTCATGACATCACAGGGAATTTATTTACTTTCTCCAATGGTAATAAAAGTTAGTGTAGCCTACTGTGCAATATTTATTCAACTGCAATTCCTTCTCTGTACACTCTCCTGCTCTAAGACCGCACACGTACACACTGCGTACCTCTCATGCTCGGTCACGCGCGTGATTAAGTGCGTGTCTGTTACTGGTACAGTACTCAGTTCGAATTGAGTACTATGCAAACGCTGATCGTACGGAGATGATATTGAAAACGTCTGCGCATACACTCCATGTTTGTTTTGTTGAAAATATTTTCCATGATATAATTTGTTCCATTAATTTGCATTCATTATCGATACTCGATTAAATAATTACAGGCAACAAGTTTACGAGAAAAATTACGGGTAATCGTCCATTGAAGAGCTTTTAATACATCCATAATTAACTTACTACGCTACTTCACATCGTTAGGCAATTTAGAAAGCTCATATGGAGATGAGAAACATTATAATCGATCACATCGGCATAGGTTATATCGATCAAACAATATAGTCACTATCAACATTGCCGCGATTCCGTATCATTTATTTATGTCAATCTTGCTTGTCGAATTCAATACGATATACAGTACTACGTAGGCCATCCAGAAGTTCAGATTCCCTATTTCTTTTCTTGTTAAGTAAACGTATTTAGCCTGGAAATACGACAATGCGCGACAGATCTATGACGTAGCAATCATACACCGGCCAGACAAGTCCCGCCTAGTGTCAGTAGCGCAGCAGCAGTCGCTCGAAATGGAGGCTCGTATTCTTTCTCCCGCCGCCTGCGAGGTTCGGTCGGTGATAAAGTTTCTACGGCAATTGCGATGAGCCATTCTAAACAAGAGGCGTTTAATGCTCAGTGCAGGTGTTGGACTGATTAATGGCAATGCTCGCCCATATTCGGCTCTGCACTCAGCAACATTTTAGCAGGAATTCGACTGGGAAATATTTGATCACCCACCGTACAGTCCTGATTGGTTAACAGTGATTTTCATCTTTACTTGCACATCAAGAAATTCCTGTCCTCCTGTCAACATTTTCACACGGACGAAGAGCTGAAGACGAATGTCACACACTAGTTCCATTCCCAGGTGGCGGACTTCTACAACACCGGCATACGAAAGTTGATCCCACAATATGAAAAGTGTCTCAATTATGGTGGTGATTATGTAAAGACATACCTCCAAAATTTCTGTATCGGGGCCAATTAAGTTCAACTTGTAACTATTTTGTCTTTTTCTTAAACAGGGAAACATTTCTGGACGGCCCTCGTACATACAAACAGGTATCGTATTCAGTACGATAAATCTACTCAAACCAATTACAGCCCCCGTGTAAACGTAATTACTGATAGTCCTTGGTTTACCGACTGTGGTGGAAGTGCATCGATCGGTGTAGATATACTTCTAACGGGGTAAATTCAAGAGCAGTAAAAGCTGCAAAGCTATTCCAAAGATCTCTGAAATTTATGACTTCCGTGATATTTTTAGTGTAACTTTTTAAAACGTAGTTTGGAATTCATTATAGGTAGGCCCCATTCACACGGATGGGCAGGTCGCCTATCAGCCGACAACTCGAAAGACCTGCACCAGGCCTCTCTGGAGGCACCTGTCAATTATAAAGGCTATATATTACTCTGATCAAATATATGATCGTGAGTTAAGTGTGCAATTATTAGAGGTGCTCGGAAATAAATTGAAATAATGGGATAATCCGCAGCTACAGTAAGTGCATTTCTGATCACACATTTACAAAGAGGTAATGATGAGTTCTGTACTTTCTAAAATAAAAGTAACACACACGTTCAGAACAAACGCTCATAATAAATTTGTAGTAGATGTACTTTTCTGTAGGAAATCCTTCTGAACATTTCTGTAATTCAAGTATTGAAATTTTCTCCGTCCTAATGGGCGTGTGCTTTACGTTAGCCGATATATTTATTTAATTTCCTCGAAAGCATTTTCAGTACATATACAACCCTATGGATTGTAATCTTGCTCACTCGCAAGATTAAAGATAAAGCAGATGATATTTGCATGACTTCTGCTAATGTATATTGAAGGAAAGAAGATATATTTCGCTACGTACTGATAATAATTTTGCACAGCGATGGAGAAAATTTTACTGCAAATATTCAGATTATTTACTCATATAACGGCATCATTCGTAAAACTACGGCTGATCACGTATAAGGTAAATATATGACTCCATAAATATTTAATATTATTCACTGTTATTTTCTGGTTGATCATGGAGATAACGTACCACCTTTTATCCTTACCGTATCAACAAGGAACAGCAGAGGGTGCTCGTCTTATTTTCCGCAGTATACTCTATCGTGCAGTTCTAATGATTTGGACATTGCACTAATATTAACAGATACGTCAACAGCGCTCCTCTGATAACACATAGCCCTTGTTATTTAAACATAAGAAACTATACGCAGTAAAATGTACGTCTGTTTGCGATACACGATCAGAAAATGTTTTTATCCTTCAGTCATGTAATTACCTAAAAGTTGCTGAAGGATTAATTCCGTTAGGGTACCTGGGATCATTTTAGCCTCAGAACTTGCCTTTTGTGAGCTTACCGCAAGTAACATTAGATGAAATACGTCGGTGAAAACAATGGAGTAAAGAAGCATTCAACGACAATCATTGAGGAGAATTTCTTTATCATTTTAATTACCTGGTAAATATTGAAGATGAGACAAAAAAGTGACAGATGTAGAATTCAGAATATCTGTGTCATCGCACAGGATGTTGTATGCTACTCTTGGTGATCTTGTCAATATTACTGTTCCTTTTTCGTCGTGGGAGGTAACAGAAGAAGTTATGACTGCGGATGATGATTTTATATTTCTTTCTAACCCAGTGATGGAACTTTGAATCATAATGATACCTGTGACCCAGTCTTTAAGAATATTATTTACAATTCTGAAACGACTTGATAGGAAGAAAACTAAATGTACAAAATATAAATTGAGGAATATTGACTGAAAATAACTAATATTTGGTGTCACATATTAAAAGGGATCGAGATTGGTTACAATAAATGGATAAACGCCTGCAGACATCATTATCAAACTCATAAATACAATAATTTGGACAATCATGTTTCGTCATATTTTCCTGTAGTCGTTTCTGAACGTTTTGTACAAAGACACTTCTATTATTGTAATTTTTTCCAACGTGGTTTCAAACTTCTAAGATTAACACTACAGTGACATATTACAGAGACTAATGTAACGATGTGTGAGCTAATCATCAGGAGATTCTCACATGGGACAGTTAATGCATTGTCGGCACATTTCATTATGCGGTGTATGTTAACGTAAATGTGACGACTTATACCAGTTCAAAGAGTAAGGAACATGATTACAGAGTAAATGATTCCCGTTTTAGTCACAGTCAATTTTACTCGATTATACCCACTGTGAAGACTGTACGGAGCTACACCGAAGAATTTGGATACATAATAGAACGGTGAAATACAATTAAATAAGTTCTCCTTCACATAAATATACTTCAGATGCGTCCTCATTTTATTATTTGAATAATAATAATAATAATAATAATAATAATACATTTCATAATACATTTCGTGTGGCTATTTCTAGCCGAGTGCAGCCCTTGTAAGACATATCCTCCAATGAGGGTTGGCGGCATCTGTCATGTTATTGCGATGGAGGATAGTGTTATGTTTGGTGTATGACGTGCAGGGATGCTGGGGAGGGCACAAACACCCAGCCCCCGGGCTATTGGAATTAACCAATGAATGTTAAAATCATCGAACCGGCCGGAAATCGAACCCGGGACCCTCTGAACCGAACGCCAGTACGCTGACTATTCATCCAACGAGTCGGAAATTATTTTCATGAATTGCCTTAGATAGATATGACACTAATATATATATATATATATATAGACGTGTGTGTTCGTATATTTCACATTGCAGCCAAAAATAAACCACCGCAGACCACTGGTGCTTGTGTGCGGTTGTAGACACGAGTCTCCCATTGTGACCTATAATTGTTGCGTGTCTATAGCTGTAGTGGTGTAGCAGATATGGGGGTTGAAACTGGCCGACTATATATAAAATTAGACCAGTGTGTTCATGTATTTCACCTTGCAGCTACAACTTTCAGACTGAGACCACTGGCGATTGTGTTTGAAGGTAGACTTGAGTCTCTCATTCCGCATTATGGTTATTGCCTCTCGGTGGCTGTGGTGGTGTGGGAGATGTGGGGGGTTACAATGGCTGACTATACATAAACGCGTGTGTCCGTAAACTTTACCTTGGAACCACGAAATGCCCATCGCAGGCCACTGGTGTTTGTGTGTGTGCTAGCGTTGAGTTTCCCATCGTACAGAATTTTGCTTGCGTGTCAGTAGCTCTGATGGTGTGGTAGATATGGGGGTTACAAGTGGTCAACTAAATATAAAAGTAGACGCGTGTGTTCGTATATTTCATCTTGCAGCTACAACTTTCAGACTGAGACCACTGGCGATTGTGTTTGAAGGTAGACTTGAGTCTCTCATTCCGCATTATGGTTATTGCCTCTCGGTGGCTGTGGTGGTGTGGGAGATGTGGGGGGTTACAATGGCTGACTATACATAAAAATAGATGTGTGTGCAAGTATATTTCACTTTGGAGCAACAAATACCCACCGCAGACCACTGGTGTTTGTGTGTTGTAGTAGCCTAGAGTCTCCCATGGTGCACTATAGTGTTTGCGTGTCGGTATCTGTGGTGGTGTGGAAGATGTGTGGGTTGAAAGTGACCAATTATATAAAAAAATAGACGTGTGTGTTCATATATTTCACCTTGCAGCCTCAAACATCCACTAAGGACCACTAGTTTTTGTGTGCGGTAGTAGCCTGGAGTCTCCCATCGTGCACTTTAGTGGTTCTGTGCTGGTAGTTGTGGTGGAGTGGAATGTATGAGGGTTGAAATTGTCCGACTATGACGTGTGTTCGTATATTTCACCTTGCAGTCACAGCTACCCATCGCACTCACTGGTATTTGTGTGTGGTAGTAAACTTCAGTCTCCCATTGTGCACTATCGTGATTGTATGTATGTAGCTGTGGCGGTGTGGTAGGTAATGGGGTTGAAATTAACCGACTATATATATGAAAATATACGTGTGTGTTCATGTATTTCATGTTGGATCCACAAATACCCATCGCAGACCACTGGTGTTTGTGTTTAGTAGTAGCCTCGAGTCTCCCATCGTGCACTATAGTGGTTGTGTGTATGTAGGAGTGGTGGTGTGGGAGATGTGGGGTTTTAAATTGGCCGACTATCTATAAAAATAGACGTGTGTGTTCGTATATTTCACCTTGCAGCCACAACTACCCACCGCAGACCACTGATGCTTATGTGTGGTAGTAAACACGAGTCTCCCGTCGTGCACTCTGGTGGTTGTGTGTCGGTAGCTATGGGGGTGTGGATGGTGTAGGGAGTTGAAAGCACCCGGCTATATAAAAAACAGACGCCTGTGTCCGTATATTTCACCTTACAGCAACAAGTACCACTCGCAGACCACTGATGTTTGTGCATTTGTAGCTGTGGTGGAGTGGGAGATGTGGAGGTTGAATTGTCACAAGTATAAATATAAATAGACGTATGTGTGTGTCCGTATATTTCGCCCTGCAGCCACAACTACTACTGCAGACCACTGGTGTTTGTGTGTGGTATTAGCCTCGATTCTTCCATCGTACATCATAATGGTTGCGTGTCTGTAGGTCGGTGGTATGGGAGATGCGGGGCTTGAAATTGGCTGATTTCGTCATGTCATTGAATGTATTAAAATGGGTGACAATGTACTGAAATATTGGTTTTATATACCATCTTTGATTCATCTCGCAATAGTATTGTGATCTCAGAACCATAACAGTTTGCTGTTTGAGTACATCTGTGAGTGTTTTCTGTAATTTGTGAATATAAAGCAGATATTTACTGAAACAGCTCATTAACAATATGATTGAGGCAGTAATACTAACCGACAAAGAAAAAGGAAAATCGTTTTTCATACCAAGAATTCCAATGGTCTCAAGTGATTTGTCATTTTGTATCAAACGATTACAATTTCCAGTGAGATACGCTTAGAGCAATTAAGTATGACTATCAGTGAGGCCCAGGGTCAGATATTCAACAAAATGGTGGTGTTAATTTGAAGGATTCCTGTTTCACGCATGGCAAGCTCAACGTTTCTTTCTCCTGTGTCGGACAAGCATGCGCCAGACAACATGACATTAAATGTAGTGGATATATAAGCATATATTTTTATGAAATGATTTAGATTGTACAGTAAGATGTTTATGCACCCCAAGAAAATAAATATAAAAGAAGAAATAGGAAAAGAGTTGTATTTTAATGCACGTCTTCTGTATTATATAGAGAAAACCGAACGGGTGTACAAAAAACCCCAGCGAAGCGGTTTTTCTTCAGCAAGTGTATGTTATAAAAATAGACGTGCGTGTCCGTATATTTCACCTTGCAACCAAAACTGCCCAACGCAGACCACTAGTGTTTGTATGTGGTAGTAGCCTTGAGTTTTTCATAGTGTAGTATGGTTGTTGCGTGTCCGACTCGTTGGCTGAATGGTCAGCGTACTGGCCTTCGGTTCAGAGGGTCCCGGGTTCGATTCCCGGCCGGGTCGTGGATTTTAATCGCTTCTGATTAATTCTTCTGGCTCGGGGACTGGGTGTATATGTCCGTCCCGACACTCTCCTCATCACATTCAGACAACATACTACACTACCAACCACCACAGAAACACGCAATAGTGCTTACATCCCTCCATAGAGGGTTGCGTCAGGAAGGGCATCTGGCCGTAAAACAGGGCCAAATCCACATGTGCGACACAGTTCGCACCCGCGACCCCACGGGTGTGGGAAAAGCGGCAGGAAAAGAAGAAGAAGTATGGTTGTTGCGTGTCAGTAGCTGTGGCGGAGTGCTAGGTATGGGAATTGAAATGGTCAAACTACGTAAAAAAAATAGACATGTGTGTCCTTATATTTCAACTTAAAGCCACAAGTGCCCATCCCAGATCACTGGTGTTATGTGTGTTAGTAGACTCGAGACTCCCATTGTGCGCTATAGTGCTTGATTGTCGGTATCTGTAGTAGTGTGGTAAATTTGGGGGTGGAAATTGGCCGACTATACATAAAATGGGCGTGGGTGTTCGTATATTTCACCTTGCAGTCACAACTATCCACCACAGTCCACTGGTGTCTATGTGCGTGAGTAGCATCGAGTCCCCCATCATACACTGTGGTAGTTGTGTGTCGGTGGCTGTGGTGGTGTGGGAGATGTGGTGGTTTAAGTTGGATGACTGTATATACTGTAGAAGTAGATGTGAGCGTCCGTATATTTCACCCCACAGCCACAAATACCCGCCGTAGACCACTGGTGTTTGTGTATGGTAGTAGCCTCATGTCTCCCAGCGTGTATTATAGTGATTGTGAGTCGGTAGCTGTGGTGGTGTGGGAGATGTGGGGCTATAAGGTGGCTGACTTCGTCATTGACTGCATTAAAATGAGAGAGAATTTGCTGTATCGGAATGAGAATATGATATTCAAGGCTGTGATATTTATTCTTTGGTTTTATATATTATCTTTGATTCATCTGGCAGAAGTGTGGTAACCTCAGAACCATAACATTTTACAGCGTGAGTATATTTGTGAGTATTTTCTGTAATACTTGTGTATAAAATAGATACTTTCTGAAACAGCTCCTTAACAACATCCCTGATGCAGTAATCCTAACCGGCAAAGAGAAAGGAAAATCGGTTTGCACACCAATAATTCCATTGATCTCATATGATTTGTCATTTTGTTTCAAACAATTACAATTTCCATTGAGATTAGCTTATAGTACGACTATTATAAGGCTCAGGTTCAAACGTTCCACTATTGCGGAGTTAATTGGAAGGATTTCTATTTCACACACGGTCAGTTCTACGGTGATTTCTCCCGGGTCGGACAAGCTGAAAATCTGTTTGTGTATGCGCCAGACAAGACATCAAATGTAGTGTATAAAAATGTATTTTTATGAAATGACTTATAATGTACAGTTAGATATTAATGTACCCCGAAAAATAATAAAAATAAGAAAGAAACAGAAAAAGCGTGGTCTTTTAATGCAGATCTTCTGTAATATGCAGAGAAATCCTCACGGATGCACAAAAACCCTGCGAAGCGGGTTGTCTTCAGCTAGTATCTTATATTTGTACTTACCATTAAAGAAACCAGTTCATATCAAACCCTAGTAAGACTCAGGTATGTGCATTCCACCTGAAACATATGCAACTTGAGGTATTCTGGAATGGTACGTTGTTCGTTCACTGCTTCCATCCTATATATCTAGGGTTCACCTTGGACCGTACACTTACACACAGGGAGCATTGCCTTAAGCTGAAGCAGAATAACTTTTCGAGGAACTGCCTCCTTAGTAAACTGGCAGGGACTAACTGGGGCACCCATCCCAAAACATTAAGATCAGTAGTACTGGCCTTATGCTATTTACAGACCGCGAGATGATGTTGCAAGAACAAGGGAGAATTTACATAAGTGGCATTTTCCGACCAAGACAGTTCTATATGATTCTAGCGAATTTTAAACAACACAACATCTTTTATGCCGTCCGTTGTGTCCCTCCAGATATACAGTGAGTGATTTGACTCAAGCTAATTCAAGTACTCTCGAAGCGGCTAAGTTTTGGGCGGGACTTGATGAACACATACTTGTGGATTTGTGTCCATTTCATGGTTTCTTTTTTATGTTTCCATGTTTCATATTTTGTACTTCAGGCACCTACAAACAAATGTACTAAAATACATTTTCTCTCAATATCTGTTTCAAAATGCATGAAAATTTGAGATGTTAGCCTTGTATATTTTTTTTTTTGCTAGGGGCTTTACGTCGCACCGACACAGATAGGTCTTATGGCGACGATGGGATAGGAAAGGCCTTGGAGTTGGAAGGAAGCGGCCGTGGCCTTAATTAAGGTACAGCCCCAGCATTTGCCTGGTGTGAAAATGGGATACCACGGAAAACCATCTTCAGGGCTGCCGATAGTGGGATTCGAACCTACTATCTCCCGGATGCAAGCTCACAGCCGCGTGCCTCTACGCGCACGGCCAACTCGCCCGGTCCTTGTATATTTACAGTCATCGCTACGCACGGAAATAAACATTTATTGATTTAAATATAATAATATTCCGTGAAGAAAAATTGTGCCATAATAATATATTCAATTGTATTAAGCTGAATGAATTATCATAAACAATAGAAGAATGGAAATACATAGCTTTCTTCCAAATGGTGTGTTTGAGTTTCACAAAATAGACGGTATTTTTCAGTTAATATTACTTCTGACCTTAACTAACAACCTTGAAGGGGCACCGATTTTTCGTAACACTTACTGGATTATGTAGCAAATTTCTGACTTCGTGACCGACACACGTCGGATGCCTTCACCAGCCATGAACCAGGACCATTATTAGTCCCTAATAATACCTTCCCATGTTGTTTGTTCCACGCATTAGATGAGTGAGCGTGTTTCATGAATGGATGCCAAGCGATTCCCTTGGAATAGTTCTAGTCATGATAAAATTATTTTTCCTTCCTCTGCTGCTTCTTCTGAGCATTATTTCAAATATTCATTCTTAGCTCAGAACATAGTGTAAATCACAGAAATCTCTTCATTGTGTTCATTTTTATTCACAACACATCGAGCAATACAAATTATACGACAACTTTTTTCAACATTTATACACATCGTACACTGAACAAGGTATGGAACGCTGTAGATGTTTTATAAAACCTTTCATTCGTTTATCACTTCAATATTAAATTACAAAGAACGGATATAAAGAAATTAGCGTAAGTACGGAACTTGACAGGCTATTTGACTTCGCTACAATAAAATGACTTTTAGCGTCATAGGAATAAATTGTATTGCACTAATAGAATATTGAAGTCTGGGATGTCCTAAGAGAAAACTTCATTAGACGATATAATTTATAACTGTGAGGTTCATCAGTCTCTCTAAACTATTTCAATATAACATATATTTACAATATACCTGGCATGGGCTAAAGAGGGAAACGGACGTAAATCTGTCACGAAGCAACTACATAGTGAAGTAAGTGATGTTATAAATTATACTTGAAAAGGGTGTCATTAAGAACAGAGTGACTTGTTTCGTTTTTAAAAGAAACATCATCATATTATATCAAATCACTATTTTAACATTTTTTTTGCTAGTTGCTTCACGTCGCACCGACACAGATAGGTCTTGTGGCGACGATGGGTTAGGAAAGACCTAGGAGTTGGAAGGAGTTGAGGTACAGCCCCAGCATTTGGCTGGTGTGAAAATGGGGAAACCACGGAAAACCATCTTCAGGGCTGCCGACAGTGGGATTTGAACCCACTATCTCCCGGATGCAAGCTCACAGTCGCGCGCCCCTTTTAATATTTTAAAAGCATGAACTGATGAATACTATTAGAACTGTAAATAAGGAACATATTTTTGAATTCTGTTTATATGCTTAAAATACTTAAAAGTTTGAAGTTATCCTAATGAAGTTATCCAGCACAGAATCCAAGCTGGTACAATGTTCTGCAATTGGCGTGAGGCCGGCTGGCTGGTTTGTTGCTATACTGTACTTCTGTTAGACATATTCCGGTGACATCGTGTTTCATAGAACTGTACTTGCAGCACTTCTTCTTATTCTTCTTTTGTTGTTATGATCGTATTTTAAATTCCTTTGGAAATTATTTAGGTGCTGTTTAAGGAGCATTTAACATGCTTCCTAGTTTACCGGTAATGAGGCAAAATCACGTCGAATTTCTTGAGATTTAGACACACAAAGAATAGGAGGGAGATTTTCACACTATACACACATAAACTAAAGCTTATGACTGAAATTAGGTTTGGTATCAAAAATATATTCTCAGAACGGAATATTAATTTAATTTTACCGATGGTGAATATTAAAGTATTCAAGCTCCATAGATTTTCCCGATCGTGAAATTACCTCTTTTAAAATGACTAATATTCAGTGTCGCATACTGAAAATATTTGAGCATGACATTCATCAAGGGATAAATGAATATTTTACAAAGTTTTTCCTCTTCAGCTCCAACTTTATCTCTATATTACCATCTTTTCTCCTTTTACAAGCTCCGCTCAAGATTATTCGTCTACTAATATAATTCCACGGCATCTCCCCACTGACAGCTCGAAATATTCGAGCATTTGGTCTCCTTACACCTTCCTAGGCCCGCAGTCTGCACTCGATTGTGGTATGTTGTATAGACCGGGAAGGAGTCCCGCATTTACATTGGGGGCGGGGGGGGGGGGGTGTTGCGGATCCTATTTAGAGCGGATATTGGGAAGTGGAAACCTGAACAAGGCTGTTTTTGCAGAGCAATGGCCAAAACTTATGGGCGGTATTGGTGGTTCTCAGTTTCCGGGCATAAGCAATAAGTGGAACTTCAGCCTGCTCCTCTGAGGATCTAGGATGTCGTCGTAAATGGGTAGGTCCAGATTCACCATGATCTCATCATATTCTCTAACTAGAAAATCTTTTCTCCGCAGGCGAGGGAACACAATGTGGCTAAGGAGAGGGAGCCAATATATGGGAATGGGTCTGATGACTCCGCTAATCTTTCGCATTGTATTGTTGAGCTGGGTATCTATTAGCTCCATGTGAGGACTCTTTACCAATACAGGGGCACAGTATTCAGCTACAGAGAAGACAAGAATCCCTAGGGTTTCTCTAGAGAAGCCCCACGATGTACTAGAAAGCTCGTCGAGGTTGTTGTTGTGACTTTCTATTTTAACTGCTGTATTCTCAAGGTGTTCCTTTGGGGTTTCTATCAAGTATTTAGGAAATTTACTGTTCCTTAGAATTGTTTCCCCAAATTGTACTTGAATTACATTGTTTGCCAATCTTCTTGTTGAGATGGAAACAGAATACCTCAGTTTTAGTTGAGCTTGGTAGTGAAGGGGGTTGACGCAAATCTCTCCTAAAATGACATTATATCCTTTGTACAATCTCCATATCTGGTGGTTAACGTTCAACGACGAAACAGAAGGTCTACAACGCATGGGAAAACAGAAAAATTTCCTGCGGGAACTATTAAAATAATATTTGTAATTCAACAACTACCCAAAAAATGTTGCTATTTTTAATGTTATACCACAACTTCAGGCGTTCTTTTTCTCGTCACTTCTGTGTAAACGTGAAGCAGTATTTCCGCGAGCAGAAGAATATGGACAACACCGCCGCTCGCTCCAAGGCCTCCTCGACTGGATCCGCAGGCACCCCTGCACCGGGTCGGCTCACGAGATCCTGCACGGATTTGACGTGGTCACAAAACGTTCACGACGCAGACAGCAATGCAGCTCCTCCACAACAACCCCCGGAGAATCTCGACTGGCAGGCCCGAGTCCGGACGGTCCAGCGCCTGGAACAGCAGCTACAGGATCGGCACCCCGATCCCGAGCAGTCCCCGGCACACAGCCGCCGCTGAGAGCCACTCGAGGACTTGGAATCGGAAAAAGATGACGACAACGAGACAATCCCTTGGCGCAGCCTCGCACTGCGGTCGTATCCAACAGGTTTGGTCGCACCGGAGGCAACACGGGCCTATCGCCTGGCTGAGGCCCTAAGGCAACTAGTGCCCGCCACACCGGTGGGGCGTGATCAACACGAGGCGCAAGGGATCCTCTGGGCCTTCTCAAACTGGAGCAACATGGACTCTGGCCAGAGGCGCTTCTTCTACACCAGGGCCTCTATTCTTTACCTACCCTGAGTAATGGATGGATCATGGCGGTGCAGGTGGCGAACGCCACGGGGGATGAACTAGTCAACCTCACATCAGGTTTCCGATTTCAACCTCCCACCAAGGCACCCGCGGTCAGCCGCGGCACGGGTCGTCGCGGCAGGGGTTGCGGCGCACGCGAGGCCCGAGGTGGAGCCACCGGAGGGACGACTTAGAGCGGACGCTCGGGAATCGCCTGCCACCCGAAGCGTTCAGAGTTCTATGGAATCTTCGGCATCCATCACGGCTGGGCTAGTGTTGTGCATTTTGTTCTTTGCATGTGCTTATTCTACCTTTGTTATCTTTTTTCCAAGTTCATTTCTCATTATTGATGCCTGTGCTCATTTCTAATTGTTTCAGCGCCCGCTGGGCGCACCCACTGTAATTGTTTGAGTTATCAATAAAGTTGCACTTGAGGGCTTGCCCGGATGGCGCATCCGATGGGATCTCAGTCGGGTTTGGGGAGTACCCAGTGCCGAGATACCCACGGATGAAGTCCTTCGGTCAGGTCGCTCGCTTTCTCGCCCGGTCGCACGCGGCTGCTGCCGGTGCTGACGATGCTTGCGCATCGTCCAGGACATGCGTCACATCCGGCCCTATATAAGGAGGCCGGTGAGCAGTCTGCTGGTGACCGGGAGATGAAGATCTACAGCAAACAACTACCTATCACGTGAAGCAAGTTATATCTAACAATTTTTTAAATGCGAAAATCTTGAAGGAAATCATTCCGAGAGAGCTGCAAGGTGCGAAGTACAAGAAAAAGCAAAAAGAAGTTAAAAGGGTGATGAGCATAAAAAGTAAATCATTTTTCTCCACTTTTCACCGTGCCTGAAAGGGGTTCACAAATATGAGCCATTACCTCGAAAGTGGACGTTTACTATGGTAGTTAAAATAATCTACCCCGTACCCCATTCAGACCAAATTACGATAAAACCCGAAGTTCATTAAAGAAAACACTTATATTCCGGTAGTACGGACGGTGAATACCAATAATAATGAGAGTGCATATACTTCAATGAGGTGTAGTATACAGGGACATCAGAACTTCGATCATAATGTAAATAATTATGTCGCCAGCTTCTTGGCAAGTGTAGTACATGTTAGTAAAGATATAAATTTCAAGTGAAAAATGTCTTCAAGAAATTCGAGTTAATTCTGGAACACATGGGTCGAAACGTCCGATAAAATTAGAATCATTATTAAAATCATCGCATGACAAGGTTCTTCTGTTGTTGGAAAATCAACATTCTTCAAATTAAATATGAGGTTTCGTCGCCATAAGACCTATTTGTGTCGGTGCGACGTAAAACCACTAGCAAAAAAATAAGGTTACTGCAATGGAACTGTCATATTTATCTGAATATGAAACATGGATTAGTAGGTCTATTAAAATTTACCGATCCACAAAATGTTTTGATTAAGAAATAGTTTAAAATATTTTTCGTTCTTGCATCAACGGTTTTTTATACGGTACGGCATAATAAAATGGTAACAACTTGCGAGTAGTTTGCGTATTAATTAAGCGAAGCGTTTTTTTCATGAAATACAGTTAAAATATATAAGGAACTCAGTTGACAGCAGTTAAAATTATACCGTTCACAGTGGATAAAAGGCAATTATAACCATGACGAAATCTTTTCGCCATTCTCAACTAATACAATTATAGGGGAAGGTTTTAAAGTACAATCCAATATGGAAAGGTATATTTAATTGCTAAGCATAGATTGCGATAAAATTGATCTTACGATATTAAATGACGGTTCACATACCAGAATTACTGCACCTAGCATTAGTAAAAATACATTAGATTTAACCATTATTACAATAGACCAAGCACATAAACTAAACTGGTGTGTATAACAAGACATACATTAAAGTGATCACTTTCCCGTAATCCTGTAATAGTTAGGATGACAAGAATATGAGAAGCTATCTCTTCTAAATACCACACGTAACCTCTGAGCCATAGATTACAAGTAAATAAAAACCAATATTGAAAATAAAATACGGTTCATAAGTCATAACAAAATACCGTACGGTTAGATTATAAGTGATTAATGCAATTTATCCAATCGTATCTAGATTCATGTCATCCTATAGAAAATAAGAAAAATAACTAAAACACAGATTAATAAGAATGTATTGTGGAATTTTGAATGTTCCTCATTAAGAAAGGAAAGCGTCTGTAAAGGAACATAGACCAGTACAAGTATAAAAACTATATTCAATACAAGAACTTGTCTCAACAATATTCACTTTTAATTAAAAGCGAATAAATGCGTGGGCAGTTATTTAAATTCTGTAAAGCTGAAAAGAACTTTACAAGATATATCGCGGCCATAAAACACTTGTAATTCTCAAACAACAAATATTATTTTTAACAGATCTGACTCCATTCGACTCTTTCAGTTCTGTCAAGAGTTGACACCGGATTAAGTGGATCCTTCAATTTTTTAATACAAAATCACATATACATAAAATAAAGTTTCTATTTTATTACAACAAATCACGGTAAACGAAATTGATAAGGCACTAATACACAGAAAAGATTCTAACTCGGATTGAGATTATATAACATATTAAAATGCCTTCCAACGCAAGCTAAAACTATTTTACTTATGAAATTTAATGGAATTATCGACAATTATGAAATCCTTACCGAATGAAATGTCTTACAATTATTCCATTGCTGAAAAGAGGAAAACGTCCTCAAGGTGCAAATGGTTATAGAGGATTTCATGGTGGACCATGCTTAAAAAGCATTTCAACCTATTATTTTACAGTGTCTAATATGATGCTTGGAATGTTACGGATAAGGGACTTCCAAAATATCAATTTGTTTTCCGAAACGACAAGAGTACGGCTACGGCCTAAATACACACCTAACAGACATATTACTTGCTAGGATTCGTGGTGATTATTTAACAGCACTCTTTCTAAAGGGGCTTACGATAACGTGGATACATATATCTTACTAATCAAACTATATAGCTAGAAATTTCTTATGAATTGTTTTAAATGTCGTAAGACTATCTATAACACATATGAACTTAACTGCAGCAAATACAAACAAAACTTTATTACAGTGCGTGCAAAAGACTAACTGTAAGATTAAAAAGTAATTCGTAAGTAATTTTAATTTTAAAAGTTAATTAAATATGTTGTAATGATTGAAATACAATATCAACTTCTAACTTTTGTTCTTATATTTTTAAAATTTTACTGTACTCATTCCGAAGTCTCCTAAGTCTCATGAAACTGAGTCATGCGGTGTGCTTTATGGAATGCAAAATACTTGGTGTTTTTAATGACATCATTGTATATTGCTCGTTTGGCAATACATATGGCACAAATATTTGCATCTTCTACATAAGCCTGCCTCAACTAACCTCACTCAAGATATATTAGTAAGAGATGATTCTACAAAATATATCATAATCCATATCAAGCAGAGAATCAATTGATGTTAAAAAATATATAACGTAGATGGGTGACAGGATATTTCTCTACGATGATGATTTATTAAGGCGATATAAATGACTTTATTACGCTAATGGAATATTGATCCTTCACCCCCTTGGTAATTCACCAACAAACAAACAGACGACTTAAGTAGCTTACATAGTCTGCTGACAAGGTCATTCTGGTTCTCGAGGGAGGTAATGTAATGTACCTAGGGGTAGGAACCCTCTAGGACGATGCCTCCGTTTCCTGACTAAACATCCGACTAAGCTCATGTGGGTAGAGAGTGGGTTAGGTTGGCCTGGGTAGTCTAAAAGTCGAAGTTTAAACTTACCTCTAAGTATCATGGCAGGAATAATGGAGGTTTATGTCGAATGAGAAATACTAATATGGGGTAAGATAGGTTTATTACACAAAATAATCCGAACCATTCTAAAATCAACAATAATAAAAGCAAATTAAAAAGGCCTCAAACCGGCACCGAAATTAAATGAAATCCAACAAATTATCGGGTTAAAATGTAAATCAAACAATGTCAACGCAAAACAAAAATGAAAATGTAAATTAAAATTACAAAAGTAATTACTTGAAAGTTTCATTACGATTCAACGTGGTATTCCAAAGTTCATGTTTACATGGAGTAGCATCGTCGTATGATCACAATGTAACGGATTTATTTAATTTCAGAGGATTGCCCCGATAAGTGCATCTACACGTGATTTAATTCCGTAGGTAGTGGGACATGACTTTATGAAACACGATTAAATACTAGCGGCTCTATATTTACAACAAACATTACGGGCTAAATAATAAAAGAATTTACACCTGATCAGATGGGTAAAAAATCCTACATACTACACTGACTCGACATGTGAAACGCGGTTCACCAAGGATCTAGTCGGAAATAGAATAACCTTAATCATCAACTAGCACTTGGGCTGTTCCCCATTAACAAAAAGACATCAAACAAAATCACAATAAATCACATAAATACACAATCCTGTAAAGAACAAATCAACATAATTCAAGGTACACAAAATAACAACGGGCAACACTCCCATTCATTATACTTCATCGGAGCGCAGGCTAGCGCCCTTCGTCAACTCCAGATTTCTTGCTTGTCAATCACCTGTAAATAACATTAAGACACAATACTACTCTCAAGGCTTGGTTTCTGTTTTGACAAGGTTACTGCACGGAAGCTACTCTTCACTTCACAACTCGGCTATAATTCTGGCTGATAATCTGACGTTCATAGAGATCAAATATTTCAACAAGCGCTGGTAAACTCACATTCAGACTAGGCATGTTAGCTTCTTTCTCAACACATATATAATAATCTCTGGGCCTGACACTTTATTCACGGCATTTCTAATCTATCTATCTTCTATATAAATAAAATCGTAACGACCGTGTGTCTGTACATTGATTATTTTGGCGAAATTTCCGTACAGTTATCCGTTTCAGGTGTAATAATGACCATCTGCATCATTTTTAGCGTTGGTGTCTGTTTGTCCGTTTGTTTGTCTATTTGTCTGTTTGTCTGTCCTTCTATAACTTGAAAACTACTGGATATATTTCCACCAAACTTCATATTTAGAATCCCCCTGTCCTTGGCTAGTTTTAGCGCAAATATCGTTTCTAAATCCCTGAACTGAGTGGGGATTTTTTACGAAACTGAAACCGCGATTTTGCACTCCCTTAAAGTATACACAACCGAACTTAATGGAAATCTACCTGCCTTAATGATAATTAATTTCTAAACTTATTTTTCTCATGTGCATCATTTCCATAACAGGATTTAATAAGGGAGATATCATTAACGGACCGTTTTTCGGTACAAATCCCAGCGGACTTAACGCAAGAGCGGGTGCGTGTAAAGCGTATTTCTTACAACTTGAAAACTACTGAAGATATTTGAACCGAATTTTTATATATAGCATCCCTCTGTCCAAGGGTAGGTTTCCTTGGTGTCAGTTAGTTTGTTTGTTTCTTTGTTTGTTTGTTGGTCTGTTTGTCTTTCTGTAACTTGAAAACTACTGGATATATTTCCACCAAACTTCATATTTAGAATCCACCTGTCCTTGGGTAGGTTTTAGGGCAAATATTGTTTCTAAATCCCTGAACTAATTGGGGGTTTATACGAAACCGAAACCGTGATTTTGCCCTCACTCAAAATATACACAACCAAACTTAATGGAAATCTACCTGCCTTAATGGAAATTAATTTCTAAAAATTTTTTTCCCATGTGCATCATTTCCATAACAGGATTTAATAAGGGAGATATCATTAACGGACCATTTTTTCGTACAAGTCCCACCGGACTTAACGCAAGAGCGGGTACGCGTAAAGCGTATTTCTTACAACTTCAAAACTACTGAGATATTTGAACCAAATTTTATATTTAGCATCCACCCTTCCAAGGGTAGGTTTTAAGGTTTATACCATTTCAAATTCCCGGAATGGACTGGGGTTTTATAGGGGACCGAAATGGTGATTTTTACTCTCCAACAATATATAAAGTACAAGACCAACCTGACTGGAAATCGATCAAACTGTTTGTAAATCCAATTCTAATTTCTTTTTCTCATGTGCATTTTTCAACGGAAGGATTAATAAGGGAGATAACATAAAAGGTCGGTTTTCAGGCTAAGTCTAGCGGACATAGCCCAAAAGGTGTTATACGTGGAGCAGATTACTTATCTATCTAGATAAATCATATCGTAACGACCGTGTGTCTGTGCATTGACTATTTTGAGTTTCCTGGAAGTCCTAAATTTACCCCCCCCCTCGCCCAAAATCAAGATTGCCTCACAATCTGCCACACGAGCTGAAAAATTGAAATCAAGCAAATTTATACGTTTTAGCCGGTAACCTACGAAAAACTTCCAAGATCTTTAAATATTTCACTTTATATGCCGAATAATATCGAAATATAGGCAATTTAATGTCGATGCAGACCTTCGTTTCGAGGTATTACGCGGCTAAACGGTAAGTCCTATCACAAAACGGATGGCACCATCTCCGTTCAGTTTCGAGTGATCTACAACTTTGGTCCTGTGATATTTTGTCGTATCTCTCTCTCTCCCTTTTAGGGTAGATTTGGCTGTATATTTCGATACTTCATAAATTTTGTGTTTTTACACGTGTATTACTTAGTTTGACACACTTATAGGAAAGGTAGGGTAATCGAATTTGGCACGCACATTGACACGACCAATGGCTATATGCGAACCCAATTTCATGATTCTAGCTTCTACATAAGTATGTTAAAAATAATGTAAAATGATGAAAATGTACCCAAATTTCACCCCATTCAAATATCGTAACTCAATCGAACCCATAAATATGTGAGATACGAGAAAATGTTTCAACACCAAACATGTAGAGCGATAAAAGGGACGTCTGAGGGTGCAAACCGTTTATGGTATCATGTACCGTTTAGGAGCAGTAAATCTCGAAATGAAGGTTTGCACTTTCAAACGTGCCCATGCTTATCTGTCATCTATATAAATATAATCGCAACGACCGTCTGTCTATACGTTGGCTATTTTGGCGGAATTTCCGTACAGTTATCCGTTTCAGTTGTAATAATGACCATCTGCATATTTCTTAACTTTGGTGTCCGTTTGTCGGTTTGATTGTATGAGTTTTTATAACTTGAAAACTATTGAATATATTTCTACCAAACTCGATATTTAGAATCCATCTGTCCTTGTGTAGGTTTTACGGCCAATATTATTTCTGAATACCTAAATTTACTGGGGGTTTATCCGAAACCGGAACCATGATTTTGCACTTCCTCAAAATATGCACATCCGAAATTAATCGAAATCTACAATCCTTAATGGAAATCCATTTCTAAAATGTTTTTCTCATGTGAATTTTTCGACAGGAGGATTAATAAGTGAGATATCATGAACGGTTGGTTTTGCAGGTTAAGTCCAGCTGACGTAGCCAAAATGTGTTGTACGTGGAGCAGATTCCTTATCTATCTATATAAATAAAATCGTAACGACTGTGTGTGCCTGTAAATTGACTATTTTGGTGAAATTTTCGTTTGAGGGGTAATAATGATCGTCTGCATATTTTTTGGTTTAATTTCCTGAAAGTTATAATTTTTACCCCCCCCACACCCACACCCAAAATCCATATTGCAGCATAATCTGCCAGACAAGCAAGAAAATTGAAATTTAGCAAAATTATATGTTTCAGCCTGTAACGAACGAGAAACTTCACAGATCTTTAATTTTTTTCATTTTTAATCCCCGAAGAATATCGAAATACAGAAGCAATTTTAATGATGGTGCAAACCTTCGTTTCGAGGTATTTCGTGTGATAAACGGGAAGTCCTATCACATAACGGATGGCACAATCTTCGTTGAATCAGGAGTGATCTTCAACCTTGGTCTTATGAGTTTTTGCCGCATCTGTATCGCTTATACGTTAGATTCATCTCTATTTCTCGATGTTAAGGAAATTTGGACTCTTTACCTATATAATTCATACTTTCAATCACTTGCAGGAAAGATAGTATGATCAAACTCTACACGAACATTTGCCCACCCAGTACCCATATGTGAGCCAAATGCTATGTCACATAATTATCCGAAAAGTAATGCAATGTAAGATAATCTTACACAAATTTCAACCTATTCAACGTTTCTGACTCAATCTGACCCATGAATAGATGAGATGCGAGAAAATATCATAGGATCAGCCATTTAGATCGCTAAATACTGCGCCTTACGGTACAATCCTTTGTCAATATGACGTACCTTTTGGCAGCAGTTAATCTGTAAATGAATGTCTTCAATATTGTAAACACGCATATACTTTCGTATGTCGATCTATATATATTCACTGATGTCGATTTGTAGCGATCGAGAAAGGGTGGGTCTGCTATTGTAATCAGTACTCCCCACACCGACTTTGACTGGCAGTATCAAAGGGTTCCTTCTCCAACTCCTGTGTAATTGTCATTAGTAAGGAAGGTCTACAATTGTAATGAATAGTTCACTTCTCGATTTGTCTTGCAGAAGGCAAGGGATCATGCAGTTTTGTTCGAATGTCCCCTACCCTATTGTGTTTGGCTCTAGGCTAGGGTGCCCGCCATTTTAAACAAATGTTCCAATCAAAAATTTGACTAGCATTAGGCATAGTGGCCTGCTATTTTCATGGAAACTCACTAATTCTGTGTGACTGGCAGTAAGCTGGCTGGCAGCAGTAAAAAGGGCCTGTCGTTATAATGATAACTCCACAGCTCAATTTTGACTGGTGGTAGGGAAGTTGCCTGCTTTTATAATAAAAACTCATCAACTGTAATCCGTCCGAATGTAGGAAATGGGTCTGCCATTGCAACTAAAACTCCCCAGATCGATTGTGACGGCGCAGTAGGCAATGGGGCCTGCAATTATAATGTAAACTTGCCAACTCGATTGTGAATGGTAGTAGGCAAGTGAGCCTGCCGTTATCATCACAACTCCGCAACCTTCACTTTACATTGGAAACAACGTATGGGGACCTTCCCATGCTATTCTCGGATAAGGCTAAGAGACATGCAATTTTAAAACAATCTCATTTACTGCACGCACAGTATTTACGTCGATATCCGTATACAATGTAGAATACCGCAGCGAAGCACGGGTACATTTGCTAGTTCTCAATAATATTTATCCATAACAAAATCACAGGCCAATTCTCGCTGCACATATTTCTCAAAATATTGCCAGGCATGCATACTGCCCGCGCCATTGACTTCATTTATATAACTGCATGCATTAAACTCACACATATATCCTGCATTTTCATCAGCACTTTCATTACAAATCAAGGTTCGATTCCCTGCTAGACCATTGCCCAAAACAGTTTCCAATCCATTTTAAAAGATCCTAATATAATTGAACGGCGCATATGCAGCTCCACACGTCTTGCAGTACCTGAAATTCATGCAAACATGCAGCCTATCTGATTCTAGTTTCTATATAAATTAAATAAAAATTTTGTCTCGACGCTGCGAGTGTATGGCTCTTGATGTTGGTGATTTCAGCTATCTAATCCTTTTAACTATATCATCAAACACAGGAATAACACTAAGCTAGATAACATGCATAAATTCACACAAATAAAGATAGAATAAACCTATCATCTCGCTCAGTATCCCATCTAGCTAATTATAAAGCAAAAAAGAAACAGAAAACATTGAACCCAAACCTGTCCATATTTACAATTACAAACGTATAAAATGAAATCATGCCATCTGGCTGAAAGTAATACTAAGACACATCCCTAATCTAAACGTATTTCACAAAACATGCCACTTAAATATCACATGCGACTTATCCTGGCAACTCCCAGGACGTCTTTAGCGAGTTACATCCTCGCTGCCATAGAACTTTACTCCATCGCTAACCCACTTTGCACACGTGGATCCAATCTTCTCTCTTCAATTGATGATGCCATCTTCTTGAAGCTGGTCACTGTATAACAGCAACACATAAATATATGGTCAGTCACTCTTCACAGCTCTCTGTGCATGTTGCATCGTGATAAACCCACTGTAGGCGGTATTATAAAGTCAACTTGAATAACTTAGCACAAACAACTTATTCACAATCAAAAATACATGTTAGTGGTTCAATCGCTGTCTATATGAGCGGCCCGCGGATCGAATCAAACAGTCTCTCGCGAACGCGACCGGCCCGATGGTAATGAACGGAAAAGCGTCTTTCGCTCTATTACTAGACTTTGGTGGGGATTATAGTTTGTACAGTTAATGCACGAATCTGTGCCAAACTGCACTTGTCTAGTTATTCCAGTCAGTTTAAACAACACTGTTCCGGGTTTATACGACCGTACAACGTCAAACTTCTGCCCACGTGGTAGCAACTACGCGTTTCGCGTACACTGAAGTTCACTACTCAACGACACCCAGCAAAAGGAGGGACGCTCCACCATGCGGTGCACTTAAGTATATTTGCAGACGCCGTTAGGGCTAGGGGATTCGCCGAAGATTCAAATGCTCAGCCAATCGGAGTTATTGTTTCACACAATGTCTTTGTAATCCACTGAAATTACTGTATTATCAAATGCACTCATACTCATACGCGTATAAAACAGATACCCTCTCAGATAACTTTCATAATTTATTCCAGAATATTTCTATTTCTCATAAACCACCAAACCCCAAGCCCCAAGGCACTACAGCCCTTGAAGGGCCTTGGCCTACCAAGCGACAGCTGCTCAGCCCGAAGGCATGCAGATTACGAGGTTTCGTGTGGTCAGCACGACGAATCCTCTCGGCCGTTATTCTTGGCTTTCTAGACCGGTCTGTTTCTCATACCTGTGGAAAAGCCTCAAATAACAGAACTGACCACTCTCTCTTGATAAACAAACCACACGTAGAATGATGTTGGTCATCCTGAAGTTCCAACTCTGCGCTGTTCAGACTTCAAAGTAGCCACGCCCTAAATTACCTATTGGCTCAGCTCACCTCGTGGCTTAACGTTTCTTACACGTGCGGACAATTGTTACTCGAAGTAAAATTAGAAGCTTCTCACGGTCATTGGAAAGTTTTTGCAACTGCCCTACGCCTCTCTGTCTCCTGAACTTACAGTCTCAGCTATAAGTTGCAACTCTTGTAATATCCAACTGCGGTCCAAGTTCCTAATATAGTTTACTATTCCAAATGATATAATTTAATATTTCAAATGAGCCGTCAGGATATGGCGCAGTAATGCACGGTGAAACAGTAATTTTTGGAATTTGGACCGGGTGGTTGTTGAAGTGGCAGTGTTTCACATTTGAATTTCATGGCAGTTCACCTCCTTTCCTCTGCCTCAGGTTTAATCTATCAATCCTCTTTCTCCCACTCTCTCTGACACACGCACGCACACACACACACACTCACGTATACGCAGAATCACGCACGTAGACACGCACAACTGTAAATTTAGACTGAAACTTCAAGACGACGTGTACAAAAATTTACATGTATTTGCATCTCCTTGTCATATTCTAGTGTGTATAGGTTAATGATGATGGAGTGGTACATCAGATAGTGACGTTATAGAAAACATAGATTCTCCTATCCTAAATACTGTTATGATTCTGGGTACTGGAACTCACTATTTGGGCTGAGATAAGTGACTAAAGCGTTCATTTTCCAAGTATAGTAAATTTACTCTACAGTTTTCTGTGACAAATAATATAAAATTTCTGCATGGAGACACTTAAGATAAGATACAATACTTACGTGAGGTACATGCAGGACAGAATGTAGAAATTTTGTGGGAGAATTGTTTCGACGACGTTAACATAAATTCGTCTTTTCACATGACATACAGGTGTTGAAATTTGTTATAAATCTATTAATACTGAGGATTATTTTGTACAAGAAATTATAGGCTTATAATCACTTTGAGAATATTCAGTTTCTGATATTAAATAATACCTAGGAAAAAGAACTTGGAAATAAACTTAAATACACCGTTGGTTAACGGCTGCTCACAGATCCCCAATATCATAAACTGTTTGACAGCGTTTATTTATCAATTATCTTAATCAGCATTGCCTACCAGTAGCCCATCAACTGAATACGATTTTTTAATAATTATGATAATGTCAATTGCATTGCCAGTGACATTTGTTAAGGAAAATGTATACAAAGTATGTTCATACGGATTCCACTCTTGAACATATTCCGATAAGAAGAAGTATTTTCTTCAAGAAATTTTTGCCCTTGAGGGAATATGAAATGGGCACACTTATTAAAGAAAATACTTCCGTAATTCCGTTGAAATTTATGGTACATCCGCTTCATGAGTCACCTTAATTTATACCCATTTATGAGAAAATTTCAAAGAAGATAAACTATATCCGGATAATTAATTAATTGCAGGTGTTGACCAGCACAGTTGGAGAAGTGGTGTTATACAATTTCTAATCACTAGATTGCGTACCAAAAGCCTGGAATCAATTCTAAACTCCCCGCACTGTTCATAGCGAATGAGTGGACACGGCGCTGCTGGTGAGTCATCCGTTGGATGGAGAATTTAAAACTTTAGCAGACGCTTGGTGTTATTCTACTGGAGTGGCAAGTTTCCGTCACCGGATTTGACTACCTCTTTACCTCATTATGACCTCTCCGCATGCAGATGCGCAGGTTGCCTACGGGAGTCAGACAGAATGACCACCGTCAAGCAAGCCAAACGTATCCTCGGACAATCCCGGCCCTAAAAGCCATAAGATAAATAATTTAATACTTCATACTAGCTCCACCACTCTTGTAAACTTCTTCTTCCTCAATCCTATGGTTGTAAACTGTTATTCATTTAAATGTTACTTTAACGAGGACCTGCTAGATTGTATTGTGCTTCTAAGCACAGACGTTCATGAGGATGTACAAATTACTTTAGAAGTTGTAAACTTAATTGTAGCTTTGGAAAAAACAAAAGATGTTCAGAAAAAATAGCAATGAACACCTGGTATGGAATGGTTTCTATGTGACGTAATTCTACAATTTATTAGTGTTCCAAGGTTACAGACTTCAGTTGTGTAATGAATTATACCGCTACACTGTATCTCTCTTACTCTTATTCTTTTTGTTAACGTCAGAGTTCATTTCTTCGTTTCTATGGATACCGTCTTCCTCATCGTCATTTATATCATAACTATCAGCTTCTATTACATTAGTGCAATCTTCATATATGATTATAGTAATAACTAGGAAATGTACCCGTGCTTCGCTACGGTATTCTACATTGCATACGGATATCGACGTAAATACTGTGCGTGCAGCAAATGAGATTGTTTTAAAATTGCATGTCTCTTAGCCTTATCCGAGAAATAGCATGGGGAGGTCCCCGTACGTTGTTTCCAATGTAAAGTGAGGGTTGCGGAGTTGTGATGATAACGCCAGGCTCACTTGCCTACTGCCATTCACAATCGAGTTGGCAAGTTTACATTATAATTGCAGGCCCCAATGCCTACTGCGCGGTCACAATCGATTTGGGGAGTTTTAGTTACAATGGCAGACCCATTTCCTACTTTCAGACAGGTTACAGTTGAGGAGTTTTTATTATAATACCAGGCAACTTCCCTACCACCAGTCAAAATTGAGTTGTGCAGTTATCATTATAATGACAGTCCCTTTTTACTGCTGCTAGCCAGCTTACTGCCAGTCACACAGAATTAGTGAGTTTCCATGAAAATAGCAGGCCACTATGCCTAATGCTAGTCAAATTTTAGATTGGAACATTTGTTTATAATGGCGGGCACCCTGGCCTAGAGCCAAACACAATAGAGTAGGGGACTTTCAAACAAAACTGCATGATCCCTTGCCTTCTGCAAGACAAATCGAAAAGTGAATTATTCATTAAAATGGTAGGCCCTCCTTACTAATGCCAGTTACACAGGAGTTGGAGAAGGACCCCATTCCTACTGCCAGCAGTCAAAGTCGGTGTAGGGAGTACTGATTACAATAGCAGACACATCCTTTCTCGATCGCTATAAATCGACATCAATGAATATATATACAGATGGACATACGAAAGTATATGAATGTTTACAATATTGCAGACCTTCATTTACAGATTAACTGCTGCTAAACGGTACGTCATATCGACAAAGGATTGTACCGTAAGGCGCAGTATTTAGCGATCTAAATGGCTGGTCCTATGATATTTTCTCGCATCTAATCTATTCATGGGTCAGATTGAATCAAAAACGTTGAATAGGTTGAAATTTGTGTAAGAATATCTTACATTGCATTACTTTTCGGATAATTATGTGACATAGCATTTGGCTCACATATGGGTACTGGGTGGGCCAATGTTCGTGTAGAGTTTGATCATACTATCTTTCCTGTAAGTGATTGAAATGATGCACATGAGAAGAAAAGGTTTAGAAATTAATTTCCATTAAGGCAGGTAGATTTCCATAAAGTTTGGTTGTGTGTATTTTGAGGGAGTGCAAAATCACGGTTTCGGTTTCGTATAAACCCCCAATTAGTTCAGGGATTTAGAAACAATATTTGCCCTAAAACCTCACCAAAGGACAGGTGGATTCTAAATATGAAGTTTGGTGGAAATATATCCAGTAGTTTTCAAGTTAGAGAAAGACAAACAGACCAACAAACAAACAAACTAACTAACTAACTAACTAACTAACAGACACCAAGGAAACCTACCCCTGGACAGATGGATGCTATATATAAAATTTGGTTCAAATATCTTGTTAGTTTTCAAGTTGTAAGAAGTACGCTTTAGACGCACCCGCTGGGATTTGTACCGAAAAACGGTCCGTTAATGATATCTCCCTTACTAAATCCTGTTATCGAAATGATGCACATGAGAAAAAAAAGGTTTAGAAATTCATTTTCATTAAGGCAGGTTGATTTCCATTAAGTTCGGTTGTGTATACTTTGAGGGAGTGCAAAATCACGGTTTCGGTTTCGTAAAAATCCCCACTCAGTTCAGGGATTTAGAAACGATATTTGCGCCAAAACCTACCCAAGGAGAGGTGGATTCTAAATATGAAGTTTGGTGGAAATATATCCAGTAGTTTTCAAGTTATAGAAGGACAGACAAACAGACAAACAGACAAACAAACAGACAAACGGACACCAAAGCTAAAAATGATGCAGATGGTCATAATTACACCTGAAACGGATAACTGTACGGAAATTTCGCCAAAATAATCAATGTACAGACACACGGTCGTTACGATTTTATTTTTTGCGCTAAAACCTACCCAAGGACAGGTGGATTATAAATATGAAGTTTGGTGGAAACATATCCAGTAGTTTTCAAGTTATAGAAGGACAGACAAACAGACAAAGAAACAGACAAACAGACAAACAGACACCAAAGATAAAAATGATACAGATGGTCATTATTACACCTGAAACGGATAACTGTACGGAAATTTCGCCAAAATAATCAATGTACAGACACACGATCGTTACGATTTTATTTTTTGCGCTAAAACCTACCCAAGGACAAGTGGATTCTAAATATGAAGTTTGGTGGAAATATATCCAGTAGTTTTCAAGTTATAGAAGGACAGACAAAGAGACAAACAGACAAACAAACAGACAAACGGACACCAAAGCTAAAAATGATGCAGATGGTCATAATTACAGGTGAAACGGATAACTGTACGGAAATTTCGCCAAAATAATCAACGTACAGACACACGGTCGTTACGATTTTATTTATATAGATGACGGATAAGCATGAGCACGTTGAAAAGTGCAGACTTCCACTTCGAGATTCATATCTCCTAAACGGTTTATGATATTAAGAACCGGTTTGCGCCATCAGACGCCCCATTTATCGCTCTACATGTTTGTTTCTAAACCATTTCCTCGTATCTCCCATATTCAGGGGGTAAATTGAGATCAAATTTTGAATAGGGTGAAATTTGGGTGCATTTTTAACATTTTACATTACTTTTTGCCTACTTATGTATAAGCTAGAATCATGAAATTTGGTACACATATGTCCCTTAATCGTGCCAATGTGCGCACACAACGTGATGATCCTATCATTCTTATAAGTGTGTCAAACAATGAAATATACTTGTAAAAATCACCAAATTTACGAACAATCCAGAAATACGGCCAAATTTAACGTATAAGGGAGAGAGATACGACAAAATGTCACAGGACCAAAGTTGTAGATCACTCCGAATTGAAGGGACATTGTGCCATCCGTTTTGTGATACGACTTACCGTTTAGCCAAAAAATAGCTCAAAAGGAATGTCTGCACAGTCATTAAAATTGCCTCCATATTTCGATATCTTTGGGGGGTAAAAAGTGAAAAATTTGAACATCTTGGAATTTTCCCGTCGGTTAGGGACCAAAAGCTATAATTTCACCAAATTTCAATTGTCTACTTCGTCTGGCAGGTTGTGCCGCCATTTTGATTTGGGGGGATAGGGGATAAAAATGAGGAAATTCTCGAAAATTTTTAAGCCCACGAAACCTATAGGTTATCGTTTTGGATATACTATACGACTGTGTTCTTATGCTGAGCCCAAAATTTGAGCCCCCCCAGCGTGCCCCCTTCAGGGAATTTTGAGAATTTCCGATTTTTCTAGGGATCTTGGGGGCATCAGTTTCCTCCGTACCAAGTTCCAAATTTCTGAGATTTCTGGATGTGCCTCATTAATTCACGTCTTTTTTCATTTTTAAATATTTATATATACATCGCTCCAGCCCGACTTGCTTTTATATATATAGATACAGTTTTAAAATTGTTAGTTCGTATGTGACTTCGTTTTACTTCTTTCTATTTACAAGAAGTTTTATGGGAGTTATTATTTTCTTTTGAACTTCCTTTCATTTATCATAACAGTATATGCACACATATTTTCACCATTAGGTTCGTACTTCTGTGAAGCACAATAAATAAATAAATAAATAAATAAATAAATAAATAAATAAATAAATAAATAAATAAATAAATAAATAAATAAATAAATAAATAAATAAATACGTCCCCTACGCGCGTTTGGTTGATAAATCTATATTACCAAATTTCGTTAAAACGTAACGAGGAGCTTCCAAAGCTGCTGTCGCGTACCGAGCTCCCCAAGCTTCGAACTGGTCGGACTGTCAGATAAACTGCAGCCGGGACTTGATCTCAGGGCATCGAAGGGAAATAAGCTAGTGTAAGAATATTAATTAGTAATACGGGACATCTTGTCATGCCAGTGTACTTGTATGTTAATTCTAAGATATTTTAATAGTTGGAATGAAGAAGAAATGTTCCAGTAAGTCAGAATTAGGGAAGAGTCTTAGTCAGGCAGAGAGCTTGCATCACGCACTGCAATAACATGTTTACGAGAGCGGATGTTTTTTATTAACAAACCAGTGTCTAAGTAGTCCGTACAGAAGCACTCGGCTTGACCGACAAAGAGATCAAAGCCAGCATCGCCAGTGCATTTGTCCTCTAGCCTAAGACAGAGAGACAAATGTCCAGAGAAAAGGATAGAGGTATTAGTACTCAGAGAACAGAACTTACTGGGACAAATAGCTCATAATAGTACCCATAGTGCACCACCTAGCAGGGCGAATAGCTAAGTAACGCCCCTAGTCCAACCCCTAAATTAGTGGGAAAGTACTGACCTTTGCTTGAGTGCGAGTAGAAAACCCCAAAACTAAGATGGCAGCGGAGCTCTCTCTGGATCAGTCATTCGTACCCACTTGACAGTGAAGTTGGATGTAAGTGCCGCAAGGCAAAATTCGGACTTAGCGCGTAGCGGTAGGCTCGTGTGCAAGCTCCCGTCAGACCAACGAAGTGAGAAATTGTACATATCTTGTAAATAGTGTTATAGTCGTCCTGAGCAATAAACGACAGTTGCTTTACTTCGTCTTTTAATTTGTGAGTTCCGGGACCATGATCACACCTACAAATTACCTTCCTACAGGACCGCTCGGCAGGACAGGTAATACGCCAACATCATCGGCCGGTGACCAACCACTAGAACATCTCCCAGGACAGGTAGGTTACGGCACTGCTCCCTCACTGGTAACTAATTACTGTGCTCTTACAGCTAAAAAGTCAACGTAAATAAGTAAGTTAACACATTTTATGTAGGAAGGAAAGTAAATTCGAAAGAAAATCATAACTCGTCTCTTACTCATTACCGCCCATTGTACTCTACTCAGGCCACAAGATTTATGTTTATTCCTAGCTACCAGCATTCCGTATATCGGTGGTAAAGCTCAATTTTATCTATAGAATTTGTAAGCTCCTCTCCAAATTACCCAATTCAACACTTGACATGTTTAATTGCTCTCTTGCTGTTATTACCTCATTGCTTAGGATACTCGTGTCTGCTTTTAAACACTATTAAGTGGCTTTTAACACCTTTCTTACATCATTCACTTTTCTCCTGGACCATATTTGGTAAGGTAAATTTCTGTATATTTCCTATTGTGGCTGTTCACTTTGAGGATACAAAATGATCTTCAATTTCAGTATTTTGATATTAATCCATTATCATGTCATAAGCATTTTCCTGTTAAGCGGCTGAAGCCGTTGCACTGAGAGAGACTCGTTTATATAAAGTGAACACTTGATATATATAATAGCACTATCTGATCGTTCTGAAGATTCCTATCATCATTACAAGAAACGTATTAGAAAATTAGCACCAGAAATCACACGCTAATATATACTCTCTACAAGACATCACCATATTTTCGAACACCCTTTTGATGTGACTCGTCACTCCGTCACTTGTTGCGTGCTCTGTACAGAAGAGGTTCAATAGTTCTGGTTTTACTTATTGAGGCTGTAGAACAGGACCTCTCAAAAGCCCAAAATCTCCCGCGTGCAATTTGAGGCACAGAGTTCCTGTGCACAGAGCATCGGTCCCATTAGGTTCGCCTCGGACCAACGCTTCGTCTCTGGGCTACTCGGCTAACCTCGGCTCAACTCGGTTCGGCTTTGGAGCGCTACGGCACAAGTGAAGAAGAGGGAGACAGGTGGAGCGAGCGAGACAGGCGTGTGGGAAAGAGAGAGACAGCGCTATTGCTCCAAATCGAGGAGTGGGGGTCTGCACTCTGGTCAACCAAGCGAAGTCGTCTTTTGCACCAGGTGCATGCACTCTGAGACGCCCTGCTCTGGAAGTAAGCGCGGCTCACCTTGAAGACGGGTATTTCGATTTTAATTTTAAAATAAAGAACACAGAAAGATGGTGTTGGTGATATTTGTTTGACCTGGAATCACAAATGAGTAACTATATTCCATTAACGATAATTTTTCGAGGAATGAAAATATCACCAAGAGAAAGGGAAGGGCCATGAATGGACCGAAAGTAAAAGACTCTAAACCCTTCGAACCTAACACAGTTGGGGATAGAACAGTAGTTGACAAAGGAAGTTGCGAAGGAAGATATGAAAGTGAAGAGACTGAAACAAGTGAAAGCCATGCCAATCTCAGATAGACGAACAGTGGCCACCAACCCACGCTACCACGTTGAGAGCCCCTGGATCCCCTTTCAGTCAGTTTCTACGTATGGCAGGTACGAGATGCTTTGGACGTATTCCACCTCCTCCACTCGCAGGGGTGAAATATCGAAACATGACTACGAATTCCGGATATTGTGTTGTACCCAACCCACATCAGAAATTACCATGTTGTTGATACCTAAAACAAAGACGTGCACGTATTGAGGTGTATCCTCCATCTCACTTTCCAGATTGAAGATTTTCTTTCCTTATCTTACTCCTTGTGTATTAATTTTAAATTTTTCAGTAGGCCTATGTCATTAGTCGAAGCAAGGGTGACCCTGTAATATTTTCTCGTGGAGAAGGTATTATGTAAGGTTTTCAAGAAGGTGAATTTGCATTAATGTGTCTTTCGATACGTATTTCATCAATTACAAAAATAACCGTCTGTACTCAATTAATAGAGAACCCGTTAAGTGAACGTCCTTGTGAAGCAAATCTATCAAATGAGTTGATATTTTATTCCAGTTTTTCTATTTAGCAATGTGAACTTCAGGGTGAATAATTACGACTGAAATACTTTTTAAAACAGTTCATATAAGTCTTACTCCACATAACACATTTATCTTACTTTTCGATGTTTAATTGAAGAAAATTAACATCTGTCAAAGCGTTACCGCCTTATAATTTTCAAACCAAGGTATTAAAATTCTAACGCGATTTGCAGAGCATTAGATATGACGATAATTTGGCGCACACCTGTGAAGTTAGAGTATGGAGAATTTTTATATTAACGTACATTCTTCAGACAGATTTTTGCGCGCGAACTTTGCTCTTTATTAGGCCCGCATAAGTTTGTAGTAGTTTTCACTTCCAGATCAATCCGGTAACCTGGTCTAGTATTAATGCGTTTCATTCTTCTTCTCAACAATTTACCTGTGTTACTTTTTTCCTTGCTGCTGGTCCTTCCACATTGTCATGCTCCAACAATACAGTATTTTCGTCAGCCCACTCTTGACTTACACTGGCACAATATGATTGATAAGAGAAAACTGGGATAGTAGTGAAGAAAAACAAATTACATTTGATGAAGGTGGAACCGTCAAGCAGATGGAATGACGCTAAATATAGTACGCGCACTTTTTCTTGAGCCCTAGTTCCCATTCGTTACTATGGAGATCCGGGCTCAAGATAAAGTGCGCGTATAGTATACGTACCTCATTTTAGTAGTAAGAAAATTAAGTGAATATAATACCCTCTATATCAGCTTAGTAGTCTGGTCTAGCACTAATCACGTGAATGAAGGAACGACTCACGTGCAATCGACGCGCAGTGATATGTTGGAATGAATTTATCGGTGACTGCATGGGCATTCCTTGTAATACACTCTCAGTTTAGATGAGTCCACGTCGGTCTCACGTTTCAGACTGAGTCATTACGCGAGGCACATCTACTGTACTGCGGTTCAGTCGACTCAGAAATGTTGTGAGATAATATTTGAACGTAGGATACGGTAGTTGGTGGTTGGAAAAATTCCCATCCGACAATACGTACCTGAGCTGGGGCCTATGTAAAATATAGCCAAATTTACGTTCGAAGTGCCGGGCTGATTGGTACAGACGGTGGAGGCGCTGACCTTCTGACCCCAAATTGGCAGGTTCGATCATGGCTCAGGCCGGTAGTACTTGAAGGTGATCTAATACGTCAGCATCGTGTCGGTAGATTTACTGGCACAGAAAGGAAATCCTGCGTGACAAAATTCTGGCACCTCGGCATCTCCGAAAGCCGTAAAAGTAATTAGTGGGACGTAAAGCAAAGTACATTATTTATTATTACGTTCGAAGTTTCCCCTTGTTTTCCGGAAATACTACGGTCAAGTTTGAAATTTCCGTTTGATTTCAGTGATAGAAATGCACCTAGGGATTCAGTAAGCTCTTAAAATAAAAATGGAACGGTTTTTCACCTTCTTGGCGGTTTTCGCTATTTATTGGGGTCGGAAGGTTCTTGTATGTTTTGTCCAGTTTGATGGCTGAATGCCCTTCCTGACGCGAGCCTTATCTGCTCGGGGTATTCACCATTGCATTCTTCTCTTGTTATTGGTGGTGTGGTGATTTGTATTACAAGAATTGTATTAACCTTTTCCATTCCGTGCCCGAGTTAACTCAATGTCATCATGACTCCTGCTGTCATAAACACGAGTTAACTCGGATTATAAGCAATGCGCTCTTCTTCACTTGCGAGTTCAGACTGAATCTGTTATTGTGTTGTTCATCACATACTGTGTTCAGACGACGGATGATTCATAAAACGCCTAACAATATTTTGATGATAATTATGTGCCTTTTGTTTTTCTTTCACAGCTGTCTTCTGGAATAGGTGCGCAGAAGTATAAAGAAAACAGGAAAGAAGATTATATTTTAGAAATATTAGAGGATGATGATGAGCTTGACTTTTATGAGTACCGGGAGAGTAAATAAAAGTTGCAGTGAAGCAAACTGAAGATACTTATCACCCCATTGGCAAGTTCTCGTAAAAGTGCCAAGAGATAACTATTGCTAATATTGTCGTTCCATGGGTGATCAGTAGCTATGTAAATGCAAGGAATTTTTATCCTATTTAAGCACTGTCGAAACACACAGAAAAATCAGGTGTGTTATATGTATAAGGCCGGAAAGCAATTGGTAGGGAAAGTGTTAAGACGAACAACAATCCCAAAGGAATATTAAACCTATACTAATAAAATTCCCAGCTCAGCCGGAAATCGATCCAGGGACACTTCGAACTGAAAACTAGTACGCTGACTTCTTAACAGAACAAAATTAGAATGGTTACTTAAGAGAAATACTATGGTGAATATTAGGATTGAGTAGGATATCGCGAAGGCCGGCCCCGTGGTGTAGGGGTAGCATGTCTGCCTCTTACCCGAAGGTGCCGGGTTAGATTCCCGGCCTGGTCAGGGATTTTTACCTGGACCTGAGGACTGGTTCGGGGTCCACTCAGCCTACGTGATTAGAATTGAGGAGCGGCCAAGGTCTAGGAAGCCAAGAATAACGGCCGAGGGGATTCGTCGTGCTGACCACACGACACCTCGTAATCTGCAGGCCTTCAGGCTGAGCCGCGGTCGCTTGGTAGGCCAAGGCCCTTCAAGGGCTGTAGTGCCATGGGGTTTGGTTTGGTTTTTAGGATATCACAAGGGAAATGAGAAAAGTCAGATTAGATTGCATAACCCCTTTTTCTTGAATAGATACATTATTACAAAGCCAAAGCAAGATATTACATAACGTGCACACATAAACTACAACGAGGCCATTGTATAAAGATCGTACATGTCTACACAAACTATGTTCAGAGCAGTCAGGTTTGCTGATATTACGATTACTAATACCTTGAATACAATGAAAGTACCTTTATTCATGTAAATGTGTATACGTTATCTCCATCGGTGTCCATGCATTTCTTTCAAGGTCTTGGAAGGGTTGCCTGATGTCCTGAATCATTTACTTGTAACAGACAAACTCCTTTAGCAGTTCAATGTTAAAAAAATCCCCATATAACGTGTAGTAGAGCCATAAGTGTTAATGTTTGTGCAGGATATTCGAAGACAAAAATTTCCCTCATTTATAGAAATCTAGGATTCCGTCGTTAGGGAACTAATCACGTCACCTCAGCTCTTATAATACCCTCCAAGAAGGTCATTGGTCAGTGCACTAACTAACCAAATCTAAGGCTTCTGATGAACACCCATTATTTAATGCTATCCCATTATGGCTCTATCCTGCGGTCTTCAGATAAATACGGTTCCATATTCCTGATGGGAACTACACTGGAACACTATAATGATTGCCCTTTTATTGCTCTAGGTTGTCATGAAGAATGTTAAGATTTCTGTTTTTCTTGTGTTAAATTTGTTTAGGCAAAATCTGTTATGATATACGTTCGTTTCGTGTGACATTGGAATTAGGTATTAATTTAATTAATTAATATAACTTCCCCCATGAGGAGGAAAAAAGTATGTCGACTACACAGTATTCTGTCTTCTAAATTATTGATGAGTTTGCTAGTGTGCCAGATAGAAATAACAATGACAAGGCTCAGAAATAAATTTGGAATGTGCAATGATGTATGGTTCTTCAGATGTTATGCAGATAATTGCTGTGTATGGTTACTGAACCTCGTATTACGGCGATAGCTGTGTCGTGAAGTCTTGTCCGGCTGAGACCGAGAGAATCCCATAGCTGTACATGAAATTTAGGGATTGTTCCTTGAGCTCCATAGAAATTAAGAAAATCACATCCTACTTTATTATATGAAATGTCACTTGTTTACTTCATCTCCCTTGGTTGGTTGTGTTTTTCACCTACGAGACAGACATACGATTGTACAAGACTGTTAGGCCTATTCAGTTTGCGAGTCACTCTGAATGAACTTTACCTCTTCAAACCACTTTTACCATTAAACACCAAATCGAACCACAATTTACTGGGTCTTCCTATCTTTCCCTTACACTCCAAACCCGTGTCTATTATTCTATTATGTAACGTGCTCGCCATACTTGATCCTGTTCTAACGTACTGCCTCATACGTCCAGCTACATTCTAACTTTCCCTCATCTCTTTATTTTGAATAACATTCTCACCGATGTATACCAGTTTCAAATATATAATGCTTTCACGCTTGTGAATACGGTAATACACCCTAAGAAGTCACCGAACAGTAAGTTCACGTTACGACAGATAATAGAATGGCGTGTTTTATCTATGAACGAGCATGCATCTCCCATATAATTACATTAGTTCTGCTACACCCAGAATTGGTGTCATCTACGATCCGATCGTTGAAAGGAATTTCCCGGTAAGAACAATACAATGTAGGATTAACAAAATATTTGGAATGCCGTCGCTTGGCGCCTCACCGATGGCAAAAAATATAATTGCTGAGTTTCATTCCCTCATTTGACACTGCTTGGTTTGCACAGTGTATTTGAAGTCTAACCTATCATTATTGTAAAAAGAAGTTCCCTTTCACTCAGGAGCTTAAATCATACAAACATTTCCACTACAGGGCAAACTAATATCTCATGATCCAAACGCGTACGAGCACAAAGAAATATGCAATGAACAGGAAACACAGATGGCTTTATTCGTGTTAGAAACATACATGTGTATTGTTTTATTATGCTAACTTCAGATATCTTCTCTATTATAGGAAAAGTATTTCAGAATACATTCAAATTCATCACTACATTACATCTTAATTGTTAAGCCATTTCCAAATATATAAATGTTTAGAAGGTGTAGATAATGTGATACATGCTTTAAATCATATCTCGTGGGACTGCTGTAGCTAATGTTCTGTTATTGACTCGTATCTCTCAAAGAATATATCTTGTTCTAATGAAATGTGTGATAGAGACTTGAAAGTGTGCAACTGTTAGAGGTGCTCGAAAATATTTAAGTGAAGTATGGTGACATCCCGCAGCTAACAATTGCCATAAAACTTCAATTTAACTCATCTCTCAGTTATAAGCTGAGATAATGATGTACATTTTTCGTTCAAAAATGAGAAACATGTTTACACGGAACTCTCTAAATCAACGGTCAGTATGTGTATTGTTCAGTAGGAAACACTTATAATCTTCTGGAAATTCGTTTTTGGCCTTTCCTCAGCTGTTATGAATGTGTGTTTCTCATTCCATTCAAATAATTAAGCTTAATGGAAAGTATTTAGTAATACTTCTCGATGGAATCTAATTAACCTCACTTACAAAACTGAATATCACGCAGGTGGTATTTATACGAAATTTGGTGAGTGTATCGTGAAATAAAGAAGATAACCTTCTCTAGGTTCTGGTGAGAACATTGCAAAGTATCTCATTACAACTATTCTCATTATTTACTTCTTCAGATCACGATGCCATTTGTAAAACTACGGCGACTGATACGGTAAGGAGAAATATATGACTCTATGAATAGTTTTTGTAATTCGGTGTTACCTTCCATGATTCATCAAACAGATCATACCTTTTTTTATCCACGCAATATCAACTGAAATAGGAAAGAGTACTCATTTTATTATCCGCAGTTTACTCTATAGTGCAGTTCTAAGGATTTGAATATTGCAATAACACTAAAAGATACGTCAAGAGCGCTCCTGTGATAACACATAGCATATTCTTGTTTAAGTAGAAGAAACCATACGCAGTAAAATGTACTTCTGTTTTTGACACCTGATGAAAAAATGATGTTAATTCTTCAGTCATGTAAGTAACTAAAGGTTGCTGAAGGATTAATTGCGTTATGGTACCTGATATTCTTTTAGCCTCAGAACTTGCCGTTTGGGAACTTATCGCCAGTAATATCAGATCGAATACGTTAGTCAAAATAAACGAGTAAAGACACATTAAACGCCAATCATTAAAGGAGTATTTCTTTACTAATGCAATTAGTAGATAAATATTGCAGAGGAGACTAAAAGAACGACTAAAAATTCGAAAGAAAATTTCTAAGCCATATATAGAGTTCAGAATTTCTGTGACATTGCACAAGTTACTGTAAGCTATTCTTAGTGATCTTATCAAAAATATGGCTCTTCTGTCGTCCAGTGGGGTAATATAAGCAGTTATGATTGCTGATTTAATATTCCTTTCCAATCCAATAATGGAATACGGAGTCAGAACTTTATCGTTGACGTAGTCTTTAACAATGTTATTTAAAATTCTGAAACGACTTGACAGAAAGAAAACGAAATTTACAAAATATAAATTGAGGAATACTGATTGAAAATAACTAATAGTTATAGTCGTATATTGAAAGGGGTCCATATGGATGTCTATAAAAGGATAAAAGCAAGCAGACAGCATTATGAAACACATAAATCCAATAATTTGGATGATCATGTTTCGTCTTATTTTCCTGTAGTCATTTCTGAATGTTTTGTGCAATGAACATTCAATTATTGTAATTTCTTCCAACATGGTTTCAAACTTTTTAATGTTTACCGTACAGTGTATTATAAGGGAGACTAATGTCATGAGGTAGCAGCTAATCACCGGCAGATTCTCACAGAAGACAGGTAATATTATACTCTCTGTACTGTTCATGAGGTGATGTAGGTTAATATAAATGTGATGACCTATACCAGTGCAAAGAGTAAGGAATACGATTACAGAGTAAATGATTCCCGTTCTAGTCACAGTCAATTTCACCCTATGATCTCCACATTTAAGACTGTACGGAGCTACACCGAAGAGTTTGGATACATAATAGAACGGAGCAATACATGTAAGGAAATTTTTCTTCATATAAATATATTTCAAATGTGAGTTCATTTTAAATATTTTACGCATTGCCTCAAATATATAATACTGAATATTTGCATTCACTTATTTCCTGATAATATCTGTTTCTGAATAAATCGAAATTTCAAATGCTATACCTGTGTATTTAGAGTCATTGCTACACATGTAAAAAAAATGTTGCTTAAAGTGTAATGCTATTTCATGAAATAGGGAGCAGTTATAACGTAAATATATGTTTTGAGTTGAATGAATGATATAACAGTATCCGAAAAGGAGAGCGAAGATAAATAGCGTTTTTTCATATACTGTACCTTATATGATGAAGTTTCACAAAATTGGCAGTATTTTACAGTTAATATTACTTCTGACCTTAGCTAACAATCTCTGAAGAGGCACCAATCCTTCACAAAACTTACTGCAATATGTAGAGAATTGCTGACTTCGTGAAAAACACAGTTCCTTTCCTGCGTTAACCCTGAACCAGGAGCATTCAAATCAATCGAGATAAACTAAACTACTCCTCGCCCTTAGGCTTCATTTTCCCTTTGTTACTTTCAATTAGTAGGTGAATAAGCATGTTTCACGAATGAATGACAAGCTATTCACTTGGATTAGTTCCGAGTCAAGAAGATAGAGTCCTGAAACCTTATATGATGAATTTTCACAAAATAGGCAGTATTTTTCAGTTAATATTACCTCTGACCTTAGCTAACAATCTCTGAAGAGGCACCGATTCTTTGCAACACTTACTGAAAAATTTAGAAAATTTCCGACTTTGTGAAAGACTCACGTCCTTTTCTTTCATTAACCTTGAACCATGACCATTAAAATCAGTTGAAAAACTAAATTATTCTTCAACTTTAGGATTCCTTTCCTCTTTGTTTGTTTCCATTAGCAGATGAGTAAGCATCTTTCACGAATGGATGACAAGCGATTCACTTGGATTAGTTTTGAGTCAAGGAGATGAAGTCCTTTCTTCTTCCTCTTCTACTTCTTCTTGTTAGTATTATTCCATAAGTTATTCATGGATCAGTGCGAAGTATCATTTACATAAAATCGTTCAATATTTTCATATTTGTTCACAATGTAATGAACAACACAAATTACGGGACGTATTTTCAACAACATCTACACACTTTCCAGATGAAACTAGGTATGGAATGCAGTAGATGTCTTATAAGAACTTTACTTCGTTTAGAATATAATCATTAAAATAAATATAATGTGTGGAAGTATTTTATGGTAAGAACGATGCGTGACAGGCTATTTGACTTCGCTGCAAGAAAATGGCTTGTATCGGCATGATAATAAATTGTATTACACTAATGGAGTATTGACATCTTGGATGTCCTAGCGAAAAAAATGTTTATCCCTTTGATTCCCAGTGCTTTTACCGCACAACCATGTTTTCCGACCCTCTACTCACGTTTCCCAGTGGTTAGTAAAATAAATGAGAAGCGTGCACTACAGTGACTCAATATGCGCAGTATGGCCAAGTCCAGTCGAGCCGCCATGTTTTAGCCAAGTACTCAATCAGCTGATAGATGAAGAAGAATGATATTGTTATTGTCTCAGTAATGACCAGAAAATTTCAATGTTTTAAGATGTTCTTTATTTTGCTTATGCTGTGTATATATAGGCCTACCCATATTTGGTATACTGTACTCAGAGTCTGACCACCTGACGCAAGGCTTCCAATTCAGATTTATGCTTGGTAGAGGTTAGAAATTTTGTGTTGGTAGCTAGGCTTATAATAACATTTATATTATAATACATGTGGCATAAAATACAGTACTATAGTCATTGTCTTGAATAATGTATGATGACTGTAAAGCTAACCTACATTTAAATGAAAAAAATTGCATTACCATATTCCATGTTATATTGTTTTACTTATCAGAATATACAACTATACATAGAAATGTACTTTTTTATATATGACTAATCGGTATGCATTTAATTTTAACGCACGCAGAAGATGGAAAGTAATATGATTAGTTAAACGATGGGTAGACGAAATTGTCTCCATATTTATGTTAACATAAGTGAACATGATACACTGTACCATTTTACCGTAGCACTAATAGAAATAATAACGAAAACCTGCTACTATTTAGTGTAATAATAATAATAATTTCATGTGGCTATTTCTAGCCGAGTGCAGCCCTTGTAAGGCAGACCCTCCGGTGAGGGTGGGCGGCATCTGCCATGCGTAGGTAACTGCGTGTTATTGTGGTGGAGGATAGTGTTGTGTGTGGTGTGTGATTTGCAGGGATGTTGGGGACAGCACAAACCCCCAGCCCCCAGGCCATTGGAATTAATCAATGAAGGTTAAAATCCCCGACCCGGCCGGGAATCGAACCCGGGACCCTCTGAACCGGAGTCCAGTACGCTGACCATTCAGCTAACGAGTCGGACACTATTTAGTGTTGAAACAAGCAATTGCCATAGTCCCCGGGTTGTTGTGTATAGAGTTCCTTTAATGATGGGTACGGTTTGATCCCCGCTATGAGAAATTAAATATTAGTATCACTATACAATATACCTATAGTTTGAGAAAATACTACTTGTAGCCCGTTGAAAACAAGCGGTTATCCTTGTTTTTCATTTCTTTTTGCCAGGGGCTTTACGTCGCACCGACACAGATAGGTCTAATGGCGACGAGGTTATCATTGTCCGGGGGTATTTGTATTCAGGACTCAATTACCAACACCCCCCCCCCTCCGCGATTCGATCCCCGTGATGTGCGACTAATTCTGTGCCCCGGTACGGTTAGTACTGTTAGATATCCGCTGTATTTGAAACATTATATTTGCTACTATCGGTTTCGCAACTACATTGTCATTACTGCTATCATTACCATATTTACCTACCGCTCTTCCCACAACTGTGGGGTTGGGGGTGAGCACTGCGTCACACAGATATATATATGTGGATTTGGCCCTGTTTAACGGCCGGTTACCCTTCCTGACGCCAATCCTTTATGGAGGGATGTAATCACGATTTCGTGTTCCTGTGGTGATTTGTAGTGTGGTTTGTTGTCTGAATTTGGAGAGGAGAGTGTTGGAATAAACACGAGCACGCAGTCCTCAAGCCCGAGCTATTAAAATACTCCACCTGGCCGGGAATCAAACCCGGGACACTCTGACGGAAGGGCAGTACGCTGACCATTCAGCCGCGGAGTCGGACAATTATTGTTACCAGTATGATGTATGGGAGAACTCAGCTCGATGTTAGGCTGCACTTATAACCACGTCCTTAAAGAGAGAAATAGCCATAAATACTGTATTTGAATTCGAGAATATATCAAACATAATATCATACGGTGAAAATGAATGAGACTTACCGTAAATGACCAGGAGTGAACTTTCCTGTAACTTTAGTTATGTGCAGATTTTAGATAAAACTGATATTTTCGGGGATATTTGAAAATTTGTGGAAAATAATATACTGTAATCGTGAAAATCTGTTATTTTCCCTTACACGAAAAAATCGGACGAAACGTACCAGACAGGAAATTATATTCTAAATAACTTTCGCTATGTACAGATTTTCGACACGGCGAATGTTTTTTATTTTTACAAGTTGCTTTACGTCGCACCGACTCAGATAGGTCTTATGGCGACGATGGGACAGGAAGGGGCTAAGAGTGGGAAGGAAGTGGTCGTGGCCTCAATTAAGGTACAACCACAGCATTTGCCTGGTGTTAAAAATGGGAAACCACAGAAAACCATCTTCTGGGCTGCCGACAGTGGGGTTCGAACACGGCGAATATTAACGGATAAATCTGACATTTACTGCCTTGTATGTATGTTCAGTCCGTCAGCGATTCCGCTGGTGGGAACCTCAACAGCTCTGCCATCAGCTGTCATAGATGACTTAGGCATCACTGAAGAGGCGTACTAGGGAAATGAGGAGTGTGGTAGTTTCCCGTTGCTTTCCTCACAGAGCCAGAGTTACTATTACATATCAGTCTGTCAAGCCAACTGAAATGCATACACCAACCGACCCTATGGGCAACATTTTCACACCATTCATAGCAGGGACTGGCTGCATAAGGAATGGCATTACTAGCATCGCTCATACCTCAGTCACTTTCACATTTTCAAAGCCAACGATATGACAGAGACAGATCTATGAAAGTAACAAAATTGCTCTAGCCTATACCGGAAGACATAGTGCACTGTAAACACTAGGTCCTGCCAGCAAATGCATATTACTGCCTTGGCTCCCATAAAATTGCTAACCCATTTTGTTATTATTGTTACCATTATAATGCATGAGACAACTCTACTAGTTGCTGGAAGCAATTATTGTCCACTTTCATTTTAGAACCCTTTCTGTGTCTGGTTTTGCTTCCAAAAACATAACGACTTGGCGTAAATGTCTTCAAAACCCAGAATTCAGAAATACAAAAATTCACACACATTTCAAAACTAATAATACTAAATAATCTTCCGTATTTAATAAAAACATATTTTCGGTTGTATTAAGGTTGAAACAGGCAGCCTGTACTTCGCTGAATTTGCATAATGTGTGATCTTACCATGTGTGGAACACATACATTTAAATCGGCTGACGGTATATTTGTCTAAAACATGGCGGAGACAATCAGAATGAAGCACTCGTTGGCCACACTGTACATTTTGAGAATCACTGTGGCGTGCACCGGTTGCTGGTACTATCTAGCGGCCTTCAACAGTATTTAGTTGATGCATTAGCATTCCAAACGCTGACTAACAGCTAGAAACAGAAAGAAGAAGCTGTAGTTTGTGTAGTGGCAAGGATTTTAATTAATGTATTTGAAATATTTCATCTGGCGTATAACAGGTTATAAATGAATGGTACTTTTTTCTGCACTCATTTGATGCTCTTATTACTTATATGTTTCAAATGTCTTTTTGTCATAAACAGGCCGTGGCATATTTGATTGATTTACTGATTTTATTATACAAAAACCAGTGGATATAATGTATTATTCGATAATGATGGTTCAGGCTAATAATTCTAATATGTTTGAGAATAAAAACACGAAAATACTGGTCCTTTGACAGACGAAGTATTTTCGTCGAACAGAAGAGTTATCTACCTCATCTCGGAAATTGTCCACGCAGCTGTAGCGGAAGTCCCAAGTGACTGTTAATCTTTGTCGTCCTGCTAACGTGATTCACGGGATGAAGACTTCACAACGGTAAAACCTTCCCCTGTGACCATGTTCTTCCGAGGATAAGCTCTCCCCAAGTCATTTTCAGAAAATAATTTAAGTTTCCGGACAAATCTCTACGCAACGCGAAAGGAAGGTGGCTGGGCGCCAGCAAAACTAGCCACTGCTTCATTTATAGTGAAGTAACAACTTATCTGGGCATCAGTCTGCTTATGGGGATAAAATCATATTTTTGGCTGTGTTTGGATATCATCATCATCATCATCATCATCATCATCTGTTTACCCTCCAGGTTCGGTTTTTCCCTCGGACTTAGTGAGGGATCCCACCTCTACCACCTCAAGGGCAGTGTCCTGGAGCTTCAGACTCTTGGTCGGGGGATACAACTGGGGAGTATGACCAGTACCTCGCCCAGGCGGCCTCACCTGCTATGCTGAACAGGGGCCTTGTGGAGGGATGGGAAGATTGGAAGGGATAGGCAAGGAAGAGGGAAGGAAGCGGCCGTGGCCTGAAGTTAGGTACCATCCCGGCATTTGCCTGGAGGAGAAGTGGGAAACCACGGAAAACCACTTCCAGGATGGCTGAGGTGGGGATCCTGAGGTGGGAATCGAACCCACCTCTACTCAGTTGACCTCCCGAGGCTGAGTGGACCCCGTTCCAGCCCTCGTACCACTTTTCAAATTTCGTGGCAGAGCCGGGAATCGAACCCGGGCCTCCGGGGGTGGCAACTAATCACGCTAACCACTACACCACAGAGGCGGACTGTGTTTGGACAATGAAACCTAAAAATGGCAATATATTTCCATTTTATACACGACGTGTATCATTAGAATCATAACAATTTGTTGTCTTCAAAAATATAGTAAGAGCTTACCAATGGTTTCAAGGAGTAACCATACATTTTTAGGGTGGACGAAAAGTAATGGAAATTAAAATGATAATATTTTTCTTTTTGTGAACCTTTTGCATAATTAGAAACCATGGAATGAGGCTTTGCTAGATAACTGAATGAATTTGGAGAAATAAGTATTAGGTAAATTAATTAATAACTCTTGAGGGTACTTCAATTTTTCGCAACTTATTCAGCATTACAAAAATATAGAAAATGCCTTAAACGTCATTTACACACCTCTTACTCTAAATTACGGGATGCAATAGATATTCCGTCAGACCTTTCCATTCTATATCATGCAACCATGTCCGACTCGTTGGCTGAACGGTCAGCCTACAGGCCTTCGGTTCAGAGGGCCCCGGGTTCGATTCCCGACCAGGCCGGGGATTTTAACGTTAATTGGTTAATTCCAATGGCAGGCGGGCTGGGTGTATGTGTTGTTTCCATCATTATTTCATCCTCATCACTACGAGCAGGTCGCCTATGGGAGTCAAATAGAAAGACTGGCACCTGGCGAGCCGAACCCGTCAGGGATATCCCGGCACTGAAAGCCATACGACATTTCACTTTTTATCACGCAACCATTACAGTAACTAGACCGTATGAAACGAAATTAACATAACTGCGACAGATTACAGGCTTCTCCCACGGCTGTTGTTAAATGACTTATAACGACAAGGTATATATAAGTTTTATTAAACTAATGGAAAGATGAATACTGCGATGTTATAAAATATAACTTGTTTTAGGGTTAATAAGACAAGACTGAGTATAATTTCTTGAGATTTGGAAAAAGGGCACGTTGAAGGAAAATTTTTCCCATCACAAACACATTGAAATTAGAAATGTTTTGGTACAAAAAAAGATCATTTCTCAGATGGAAACCGTAACTCAATTCACCGATTACTAATATTAAAGTATTACCGGGCGAGTTGCCAGTGCGCGTAGAGGCGCGCGGCTGTGAGCTTGCATCCGGGAGATAGTAGGTTCGAATACCACTATCGGCAGCCCTGAAAATGGTTTTCCGTGGTTTCCCATTTTCACACCAGGCAAATGCTGGGGCTGTACCTTAATTAAGGCCACGGCCGCTTCCTTCCAACTCCTAGGCCTTTCCTATCCCATCGTTGCCATCAGACCTATCTGTGTCGGTGCGACGTAAAGCCCCTAGCAAAATATATATATATATGTATTAAAGTATTCAAGATCTGTAGATTTTCAATCATGAAATTACCAGAGTTGGAATTAAAATTTAAACGATAAAGTTTGCTAGGGAGATCCATGAATGGATGGCAAACGGCAAACACTATAACCAAACACTAATTTCAATATTTATGATTATTCCGGGGATACCGTGGTGAACAAAGGTGAAAGAAGGTGCGGGCATGAATGGGTCTATCTAATAATAATAATGCTACTTTCTTTACGTTCCACTAACTACTTTTACGGTTTTCGGAGACGCCGAGGTGCCGGAATTTGGTCCCGCAGGAGTTCTTTTACGTGCCAGTAAATCTACCGACACGAGGCTGACATATTTGAGCACCTTCAAATATCACCGGACTGAGCCAGGATCGAACCTGCCAAGTTGGGGTCAGAAGGCCAGCGCCTCAACTATCTGAGCCACTCAGCCCGGCATGGGTCTATCTACGACAGTCAAAAGATTAATTCAAAATTTAAAATTAGTGTTATATTTATTTCCTCAGTTATCTTTTGGTTTTTCAAAGACAAACTGGTACAAAAGTTCATAAGATAGGGTAACAATTTTAGAATATCGAAATAACAACAACTTTGAGCTTGAAGCCCCCTAATTATACATTCTCCATGAGCGCTGCGACTCCTTTCAAAAAACAGTCAAGGAGATGAACCTCCCAATTTCCTTTACAGAGTATTCAAAATATACAATATCTCAAGAGCACCTTTTGCTCCACAAGATTATCCATGAGACTACTCTCCAAACTTTATACCACACCGGCCTTCCAAATCCACCATTTAACCATTATAGATAAGGAGTGTCTTTGATCTATTAAAATTTTACACTTGGAAACCTAGGTCAAGAAAGGGCCAGGCCTATCAAAGGCACAACCTACGTTTTACAATTCAAACAGTATTCACTGTCTTAGACACGCAACAGTCAAAAGAATGAAAATGAATTTCACAGGGGTGTCGAATACCCATTCTACCTAGCCTTCGTGGTAAACAACGGGTTAAACTTACTGGCCCAAAAATCAAAATGATATGGAGGCGGACGCTTGCACTCCTTGAAATTTGCAATTATAAGATTAAAACCCTATTTGAGCTTCTGGCCCGAAGTTTCAGAGGCTAAGCCTGTACTACCGAGGTGACTAGATGGAGAGAATATTAAAATTACGAAGATTTAAAACTGAAACAGGTTACAAAACATTGGTCATCTCAAAATCAAGTTGATAGGGAACACGAGAGGGTATTACACTCTCTATTCCCTGATTTCGGCTAAGTTCTATTGACCTGTTTGAAAGTTACATTTTAGAAAATTACATTAGTAAAGACTGGAAACCTTCCACTCGAGCTAGCTGTCAAAGACTATCACTTAGATAGGACTGCCATTACCTAGAGCTGATGGATTACTCTGTGATGGACGAGGCTTCCCGCCGCCTTTATAAACATACACACACTATCCTGGAGCGTTGAATAAGACCCCCTAGTAGAAGAACGTTCCAGCTTTTATACCCGAGGGAAGAAATCCAAAAAACTCTGGGCTAAGGCCCGATACACCCCCAATTTCAATCGGGTGGTTATATAGATAGAAGACAGATGTATTTGGCTGAAAAATAAATATACAAAAAATTCTATTGGTCAGCATCCAAAGTTGGCGGGAAGAGATAGGAGTGTTGTCAACTTTAAGATACTAAAAACAAAAAATAATCAACTCAGTGTAGTAAACCTTAAGATAAAATATATTTAACAATTTTAATAAGTCCTCTTCACACCAGTGGGCTTTGATGTAGTTTGTAGTAGAGACATCTGTTGACAAAAGTTCAAACTTCTTGAGCTAGTTGTTGCAAGATTTAGATTTAAGATGGCATTTTCCAAGGCACTTCATTCGAATAAATGAGGCGGGTGTACCTACCGGTATATTGATAATAACGTTTCGCTCAGTTTTCACGCAGGTATTTGTGAATCTTCCAACAAAAAGACCTGAATTTGCGTACTTATTTTCGACACAGTTCCGAACTTCTCAGTATTAAGCTATAGTGTATTTTAATAAGCCCACTTCGCCTAAGTTTCCTGTTGTCATTTATGTATGTTACAAACAATAAAAAACTTGGTTAAGTATTTCTACTAATAAATATCGTGTGTATACTGTAAATATGTATTTTAAGTTCATATAGGTAAATACAATATTTATATTTGTACATACAGGATGGTCGGAAACAACGTGAAACGAGTATATAAGCGTTAGAGCGTTGGTCATACTGATAAGTAATTCGAAGAAATTCGTCGATATCTCGCGCCGTTATCATTTTATCAGCTGCTGAATTTAACCAATCAGATCGCTTCGCGGGCGAATCGAAATGGGCTTCACGAGGCGGTGTTGCTAAATCTGGACGTGGCTTGGTCCCCAGCCCCCTTGGTGTTATTAGACAAAAGTAGGCGGATTTCATCCTCACCCCACCTCATTACCATCTCATATCAGACGTGCATGTCACCCAGAGGAATCAAATAGAAATACCTGTTTTAGGCAAGCCGTGCATATTTTCAAACAGTCCCGGCACTGAAAGCCCTACGCTAATTCTATATAAATAAAAATGTAAATGTTCGTTTGTTCAAAATATTTCATCACCGAATGTTTTTCACCGAATGCTTTGAAATTTCGATACAACGTTGCACTAGAATAAATGAGTGTTTTATATAGTTTTTATCATTCATTTTTATATCGTGAGGGTGGCGAGGGGGTGAGATATAAAATAATCGAAAATAGTGTCGAATCCATACTTTTCCGTGTCGTAGATTTGAATAGTGGCACACAGAAATTTTTTAAAGTTAAAGTTGAGCCCACATTGCGTTGCGCGACGAGGGGTGAGTGAGACATGAAAATAATCGAGAATAGTGTGGAAACAATAGTTTTCGGCGTCGCTGAGATGAATAGTGACTCTTCGGACATTTTATCCCTTACGGGTGGGGGACGAAACGGGAGGTGAGATAAAAATAACCCAAAATGGTGTCAAATCCATAGTTTTCTGTGCCGCTGAAATGAATGGTGACTCCTCGGATGTAGTTTAAGACCAAGTTTAATCCCAATAGGCAGAGGGGAGGGAAGAGGTGAAGAAAAGAAAATTTCGAAATTGACCGAGATTATAGATATTTATGTGTATGTTCCAGCATAGCTGTCAACTAATCTTGGTAAAAATATTACCTACTGCCTGGAAAAAATACTTTGGGGGCAAGACACCCCAAGAAACCCTAGGGAAGGGGATATTTAGATTAAATATATGAAGGCAAGTTGGTTTGGAGCGATCTATATATACTGTATAAGTATGTATAAAAAAGGTGCCCTACAAAAGTGAAAATAGACTGAATTAATGAGGCACTTCCAGGCATCTTAGAAACATAAAACTTGATACCAGAGAAGCTGATGACTTCAGGTTACCTAGCGAAATCGCAAAATTCTCTCAGGGGGGCACACTGGGGGTTTCAAATATGGGGCTCGGCATAACAACGCAGTCGGATATATTTATCCAAAACGAAAACCTATAGGTTTCAAGGGCTTAAATATATATATATATATTTATTTGTTTCTTGCTTATTGGGACCCATCGCACTCCACTCAGGGCGCGGGATTGTATGTTGAACCTTTGCAACCACTTTCCCGTACATCCGTGGTAAATCTCAATAAGTCTGTGGAATTCGGAAGACTTTTCCAAGATATCTCATTTAGGACGTGATCCGTTCAATTGTTTTCTTACGCTTGTAATCACATTGCACACAGAACTATTTTGTTAATTATGTTGTACTTGCTTGTAAGCACTATCTTTTAACATTCAGTACTTCCTTAATCAAATACCATTATTACGTAAAGTGAATTTGCGAAGTTTCATAAGCGAGAGATTTTATATAAATCTCTATCTCATATCATACCGAAACGACAGTATGCAGTTTCATTGACCCTATGCGTTTTTTACATTTTTCATTATTATGTAAATTGTAATTCAGTAAAGGAATATTTTTATCTTCCTCCTTTCATTTGCCCTAATTAGTGCCTTGCTGTTTGTTATTCTTCGTATTTTGTCCAAGCATGAGGCACAGATCTGAACGTGTGTTTGTTTGGTTCAAATATTCCACGTCTGGATATTTAATTAAATGGTATGTGCGCATCATAAATTACCGCGAACTCATTTTATTTATTTCTGTGGTGTTTGACTGTCCCTGTTTTGAACTGTTTGGCTTTCGGGGATTAATGTTCTTTTAGGGATTCAAGTTCTAATTTGGAGACTTTTGGGGTAATGTTTAAAATATATAGAGGTTCTGAGGCATTGAACGGGAAAATTACATTTACGTCGTTTTACTTAAGTTGCAGGTGAGCATGTCAATAAGATACTTTGTCTTCACTTCAAACTTGTTTCTAGTCATTGCTTCTATTACTATTCTTATTAAAACACGAAATGTAATGTACATAATTGCATACTCCTATTTATTGTCAGAATTTTAAAGAACAAAAATTATTTAGGGTTAAGCTTCATACTCTTCCTAATTCGAACTGCGGAATAGGTACTTCTACGACCTTCGGCATCTTTACCATCTTATCACGGAATCAATTAATGGAGAAAGGAAAGTAATATAATGAACCTGAGGGGCAGGATATTTCGCATCGTTGATTTTATCAATGCATTATGAATTAGTTGTACTATGCTAATGGAATATTGATCCCACTTCCCCTTGGGAATGCCCCACCATACAAAAAGACTACTCATGTAGTTTATATTATCTGGTGATAAGATCCATCTTCTTGGTTCTCCATGTATGTTTATGTATGGTGAAGTAGTATTTGTAAAGAAAATATTTTCTTAATATGTACACTGACTGACAGTGACAATGCAACACCAAGGAGGAGTGGTTCGAAAGGGATGAAAGTTGGGGGAAAAACAGAGTCGGCACGGAAGAATAATTGATGTTTATTTCAAACCGATATGCAGGTTACACAATGCGCACGGCATCGACTCAGTAGGATGTAGGACCACCGCGAGCGGCGATGCACGCAGAAACACGTCGAGGTACAGAGTCAATAAGAGTGCGGATGGTGTCCTGAGGGATGGTTCTCCATTCTCTGTCAACCATTTGCCACAGTTGGTCGTCCGTACGAGGCTGGGGCAGAGTTTGCAAACGGCGTCCAATGAGATCCCACACGTGTTCGATTGGTGAGAGATCCGGAGAGTACGCTGGCCACGGAAGCATCTGTAGGCCTACACCTCGTAGGAGATGCGAGCAGTGTGTGGGCGGGCATTATCCTGCTGAAACAGAGCATTGGGCAGCCCCTGAAGGTACGGGAGTGCCACCGGCTGCAGCACATGCTGCACGTAGCGGTGGGCATTTAACGTGCCTTGAATACGCACTAGAGGTGACGTGGAATCATACGCAATAGCGCCCCAAACCATGATGCCGCGTTGTCTAGCGGTAGGGCGCTCCACAGTTACTGCCGAATTTGACCTTTCTCCACGCCGACGCCACACGCATCTGCGGTGACTATCACTGACAGAACAGAAGCGTGACTCATCAGAGAACACGACGTTCCGCCATTCCCTCATCCAAGTCGCTCTAGCCCGGCACCATGCCAGGCGTGCACGTCTATGCTGTGGAGTCAATGGTAGTCTTCTGAGCGGACGCCGGGAGTGCAGGCCTCCTTCAACCAATCGACGGGAAATTGTTCTGGTCGATATTGGAACAGCCAGGGTGTCTTGCGCATGCTGAAGAATGGCGGTTGACGTGGCGTGCGGGGCTGCCACCGCTTGGCGGCGGATGCGCCGATCCTCGCGTGCTGACGTCACTCGGGCTGCGCCTGGACCCCTCGCACGTGCCACATGTCCCTGCGCCAACCATCTTCGCCACAGGCGCTGCACCGTGGACACATCCCTATGGGTATCGGCTGCGATTTGACGAAGCGACCAACCTGCCCTTCTCAGCCCGATCACCATACCCCTCGTAAAGTCGTCTGTCTGCTGGAAATGCCTCCGTTGACGGCGGCCTGGCATTCTTAGCTATGCACGTGTCCTGTGGCAGACGACAACACGTTCTACAATGACTGTCGGCTGAGAAATCACGGTACGAAGTGGGCCATTCGCCAACGCCGTGTCCCATTTATCGTTCGCTACGTGCGCAGCACAGCGGCGCATTTCACATCATGAGCATACCTCAGTGACGTCAGTCTACCCTGCAATTGGCATAAAGTTCTGACCACTCCTTCTTGGTGTTGCATTTGCTCTGTCAGTCAGTGTAATTGACGTTCATGGTACATCCATTTTCACACACGAGATACAATGTCATGCGTCATTCAATCGATCATCAATCACCCACGAACAACATTTAGTGCTGTCGCCCAGGTGGATGATTCCCCATCAATTATTTAGCTAAACGTTTCTAAAAATTTTTCAAAGAACTTGGAAATATACCGAACATTTCACTTGATAATTGAAGTACATTGGCGATTTCGAGGACCATGGGACCGTTACGGTAGTTGTGAGGGACCTTGAAGAACACTGAAAGGCGGTGGCAAAAGGGGTTCTGGTTAAGACTCTGCAGGTCGTTATGCAAATTATGTACCAACATGGGTGAGAAAAGTGATGGAAGTGTGGTAATGTGTGGTATTATTTGAAGTGATTCTACATACTGTATATAAGTTTGTTTTGCTAGTACATAAGATATTATGAGTAGAATTTTGTAAATAATACAAATTGATTAAGGATGAGCTGTGTGTTTAAAAATATTAGTGTAAATTTTATAATACTGTATTCCAGGAAATGTTCTTCTCTTTTTAATTTAAAATTTAGTGCGTGATAATAATGTATTTTGTGTATCATTTTCCACCGAGTTAGACATCTCATTTGCAAATAAAGTGATTTTGATTTGATATAAGTGATTCCACTCCCTTATTCCTCGTCCTATAAATTAATATTGCCGGCCCCGTGGTGTAGGGTTAGAGTGCCTGCCTCTTACCCGGAGGCCCCGGGTTTGATTCCCAGCCAGGTCAGGGATTTTTACCTGAGGGCTGGTTCGAGGTCCACTCAGCCTATGTGATTAGAATTGAGGAGCTATCTGACGGTGAGATGGCGGCCCCGGTCTAGGAAGCCAAGAATAACGGCCGAGAGGATTCGTCGTGCTGACCACACGGCACCTCGTAATCTGCAGGCCTTCGGGCTGAGCAGTGGTCGCTTGGTAGGCCGAGGCTCTTCAAGGGCTGTAGTGCCATGGGGTTTGTTTTATAAATTAATATTTGCCCAAGTTTTTCGTCCTGAATTCCAGGTTCATCATATTATGATTGTTCCTACCTTTAAAAGCTTCATTCAAGCTTATTCGTCTACTAATGTCATTCCACGCCATCTCTCCACTGATATATTGGACCGTACTGCTTAGTCCAAGAGCTCTTCCCCTTACCCTAAGTCTGCCAAGCCCAAAGTTTGCAAAATTTTCGTAATATTACTCCTTTGTTCAAAATTACCCAGAACAAACCGTGCTACTTTCCCCTCAATATTCCACAGTTCTGGCATCAAGTAATCCTGGTGTGGGATTATATTTATACCCACTAACAGATACATTCTATAAAATATTAATTATTCACATGTAAGTCTGTGTTATACATTAATTAATATATGAAGGGATCAGAATTGTTATAAATTTATCTTTCTACTTTTACCAACAACTGATAGATTGTATTGTACTACCAAACACAGAGGCAGAGAAGTGCATGAGGTAGAAGTTATTATAGAAGTTGAACATTGAGATGTAGATTTAGAACAGAACTAGAAATGGTTGCGTGCGGAATGATGAACACCTGGTCTGAAAGAGTTGATGTTTGACTTACGTGTACTGTCGATTACTGTTCTAAGGGGACACGGCGTATATAACAATATAAAACTTATCTCCACCAGCTAATTTCCATTACCAAATTAACCCTTCCTTCCATCAATTATAAATATAGGTGTTTGGTTCTAAAATATCTTGTCACCAAATTTAGTGTAAACTTAACGAGGAACGTACAGGTGTTTACGCTTACCAGAAAACAAACTACTTGCTCTTACAGGTAAAAAATTAATGGAAAAATATAATAATACCCATTTTACGTTGGGATGGAGTAAATTTCAAATCAGACATAGGTAAATAGTTTTAATTCATTATGTCCTATTATATTTTTAGACAGGGCGTGAGAATCTATAGTGGTACTTCGCTAAAAAAATTCTCATAAGTCGGTTGTAAAGGTCAACTTTTCTGTGGAATTCACAAGCATTTTCCTTTCGTGATTCCTCATTCAAGACTGATCTTTCCAATTATTTCTTTACCCCCATTACCTAACTGCGCAGTGTGGCCTTTCTCTCCATTGTTCGTAATTGTGGTCGTAAAGATGTAGAATTAAAGCAAACTGGCTATTTGAATTGAAGATGAGGGAAGTCACACAAGAGTCAGCTAGTGAACTTTATATTCATATAATGAATTACTGAAACAATTTAACTTTTATTACAGCCATAGTTTGCTCATCTAGTCTGTTTTGGGACACTCAAAAACTAGGTGCTGGATTGACACACCAGTTCCACATCCACTTATCGTTCGGCGTTTGACCAGTGAAGACGTAGTCTTGCCATTTCCTTTTACATGGCAGAATAGTTTTTTCACATATTGTTATATTGAAAGAATGAGTATATTTAGTATGTTGTGAGTCACAATTAATCTCCAATTGGCATGGAAAAGCGTTACGTTTGTCTTAAATGTGACGACAATGAAATTCTCAGTCTATTGTATGACATTGTTAAGAGATCTCAACAATGCAAGTAATAACAGTTTTAAGGTTATGGTACGAGAACAAATATGTCCATTAAATTTCATTCTAATTTTTGTCCTAAATGGAAGATAATAACTGCTTTTACGCAAATCAAGAGTAAAATTAACTGTAAATGAATAAATAACATTATTACTAGATAAATATATACGTACATACTTTGCTACATTACGACTATTAATTGTACTACGTCTCAATGCTTCAGTATGTCTTTGCTTATGTAACATATCTGTGTGTGAAGTCTTTGCTCACTTAACTTCTTTGAACTTCTTTGCTTTGCTTTGCTTTTCTTTTCTTGATGTTACAAGGTGGGGCGAGCTGTTAACTTGTGCCAATAACTCAATTCATTTAATTATTGGTCCAGGGATCATGTGATTTTTCTTTCAAGAAAAGTAATTTTTGTATTACGATATACTTTTCACCTCCATATTCGCGTTTGAACTGCTCGCGATAGTCATGATAGACAAATATATTGAGAATTCATAGATATCGCACTCCCATTCGTCAGTTCTAACTCATTAATTATCTACTTAATGGTACACGGATCTTGCTGTTCCTCTTTAAAGAAAAAAAAATGTATTACGATTTAATTTTTACCTCCATTTCCTCGTTTGAACTGCCCGCGCTGGTCATGATGGACGTAGATATTGAGAATTCATAGACATAGCACTCCAATTCATTGGTGTTAGTCCTGGATCTTGAGAAGGAAACAAATGATGGCACGATGAAGCGGACCACATAATGCTTAGTGACATTAAGGGTCTTGGCAGACGCTGAGACGCGAGATTTAGAGTCCCATTACCACATTAACATAAATATCTTCCTCATTCGTCGGTGTTAGCCCTGGAACTCAGGAAGGAAACAAAAGACGGTACGATGAAGCGCAATTAGACATAAGAGAGTCGTGTCTACAGTGAAATAATCGCCGTAGATATGTATGTATATTTTCTAATAACATTGGCATTTATTAATATTAATTAATGTATTATAATTTTACTGTTGATTTGCGTGAAAGTATTTATTATCCTCCATTCAGGACAGAAATTACAATGAAATTTCATGGATAAGATTTGGTTACGTAACCCAGTTTTAATTGAAACCAATTAATGCGGAATATAGTGGTAAAGAAAGGGACATTTTCTATGCTAAGATTGTGCATAATTATGGTGTATCTGAACAAGTTCTGTGAAGTAAATTTCATGTGTGTATGGAGTGCAACTTTTTAATTTGAAACTATCCTTATCATAGAGTGTGATACGTGTGAATAAGAAGATATGATACTAACACTGCTTATGATGCCGCACAATAGTGATTACTATAGATTCCACCATATTGAGGCTGCCAAAAAGGTAAAGTTTACATACAAAATCGATTGACAACTACCAAGGTCGTATAATATATATCTATAAGTGATTGGTATACCACATCATGGCCTACTTATTAATAAAAATCGCATCAGTCAATAAATCTGAAATTCTTGAGGAACTCCTTATAAGACAAATATATAGCTAAGAGTATAAATGATTTCTGACTATTGTTAACGAGCCTTTCAGGGCGGCTAACCCAAGACTTAAATTACTTCTTGGCGAAACAGGATTATTTCTGTAAGTCGGAAACTAATTAATCAAATTAAATTCCTTAAAAATGTATTAATGTACAAATGTATTAGAAGTAATATTAATTTAAGCGGTGTAATTCTGTAAATAGTGCTTACAATTAAGGAAAGAAAAGGTCAGTATCTCTATATTTTCAAGTGTGTGAAATCCGATATGAACCGGACATTCAGAATGGTGTATTACTATTATTTCTCTATCCAAGTGATTCTTGTGAAAGAAATGTGCAAATACTTAATCATACAGGTGTTATTCAAATACGACATGTGCCTATAAATATTATAAATGTGCGGGACATCGGACGGCAATGATTGAGCAGAACAAAGCGGAGATGTGCTGAGCAGTAACTTAACATCATGTGACGTGAAAATCGACAACGTTAAGTGCTCTATTCCTCGTTATTTTAGAGATATTCGCTTAATTTTTCTTGAAGATTTTGTAGTATAATTTAAATAGTTAACACATTGCGGATGAAGGCCGTACGTTGTATGGGGTGTGTCATTTATTGCGGAGAGATCACACATAATATATATGTACGAACTATTACGTAGATGTGTCACTTATACAAACAACTCTTAACGACCTATACACTAAATACTCAATATCAACCATATTTTACCAGTTAAGGTTATATGTTGAACTTTTTAATAAAATGAAAACTTACTCATTTCAATCCACTATTTCCATGGTAAGGAATCTATCAATTGTATTTTTACAGACGTGAAGTAGAAAAAATGAACTCAAATATAATGAAATAAAAATTAACCTAATTTCTAAATTAATATTTAATATAAAATCCGAAATTATTGAACAGTCTCCTGTCCGTAGGATTAAATAATATGAATGTGACCAAGACCTAATGTGTTAAATGTGGAAGCTCAACAGTGTTTTATGCGTATATGACCAATCAAAGGAAAAACTCAGATCTTCGAACTGTAACTCCTAATTCCGTATTAGAATTCGCTCTTCAATTGATTATTTAAATATCAAAGATATGGAAGTTTCTTATCTTCATTTAACCGTATTATTGTAATACATATTATAATCTGAATATCACCTTCATGGACCGAACGTATTTGATTATTAACGCTGTTTTGCTAAATCCGCTAATATGACAATGCTCTTCCTACCCATTATTTCCCTTTAGACTAGTCACGCCTCCCAGCCACATATTGATATCCATCAGAACAATTTTCGTTGAGTTTATTTTCTTATGCACTTATGTAAAGGAAAATGAACCTTACTGTATCGTACTGTAGGAAGGTATTTTTGCACGACATATTTACCCACTCCTACAGTATGATATATTTAGTGATCATTTTACTTTAGGCGTGCGCATAGGAAAATAAACTCTAAGAAAATTGTTCTGATGGATATCAATATGTGGTCGGAGTCGTGACTAGGAAGTGCATCAGCACATTCGGCGCTTTACCACAGCAGCGACGAGATTGCACTTGAGATTGTTAAGATTTGAAACCATCTACATCAGTAATAGGCAAGAATAGGATCTTCGTAATATTAATTTGTTATTATGGAATACATTTATGTACTTACTGAGTACTGTACATCTTCGTGAGTCATCTTTATATTAGTTCATCATGCTGATTACCAAGTGGAAGATAATCAATTAACAAAAGCGACATAATATAGGTTCTTTGAAGTAATGAATAAGAATATGTGTCGTATTATGTTGAATAAGGATTCATTTATATGTTTTACATGTCTTCGTGATAATAATATAGTAGGATATGTTACCCAAGTCTTCGAGAAATGTTAGGACGGAAAACAGTAATCATGATATGTTACTGAATGTTGTACACAATCTTCGACAATATGAAATGATAATATTGTTATAGAGCCTTCGATATGAACTACTTACGACAATAAAGTCTTCGAGAATAATGATTGATTGAATACTGACTTGGTGAGAATGTATTTTGCTCGCAACTATAGGGGATCATTCCCATTGTATTTATTTACAGATCCAGAGTTTCCAGTGGCAGAATTTCAGCACATTTGTACCTTATATTTGTATCCGTTATGGCAGAGTTGGGTCATCACCAATACAATTGTACGCATTAATTTGAATTAATACATCAGATATTAAATGGTACCTTCCAAATTACCGCATGCTAACAGGAACATGACTAGTAGTTAGAATTTTCTTGGATGACAATTTAAGTCATCTATTTCAGTTGAAGTATGCTGAGGACCGGCATTGTACTTGCGTGTATTGGTCATATTTTTGAAGTTACAGGAAGCAGACACTGTTGAATAAGGTCATCGTCATGCATTCTTACTGTTGATAACGCACATATGAATTTCGAGTTTGCTGATGAACATTTATCATTTTGATATTTCAAGATGGAGCCAAGTGTTTGCTTTGTGAATTGAAATATTTCCTTCACATTGAGTTTAAGATTTCTGTATAAATTTGATTGCATTTTGCAATTTTATTTTTGTTTAGAGGAATCATTTATTTTAATTTAGGAATTAGGTTGCTTAACTGTTGTTGACTCGGGAATAAAACATTTATAAAACTTTAATTAAACATATAACTTTAGTATATTACTATACCGGAATATTCTAATTTTGCTTGTGCCGTGATTTCCCGGCAAGTCATGCTTTGGCATTGAATTATTTTGCGTTCATATTTTCCTTTATTGCCTGTTAGGCAATCTTTTTGTGGATATGATGGACTACCTATTTTTCTCTCAAGCCATTGCCAAATTCCGAACATGTCGTTTGTTATTGTGTTATGCAGCAATTTGATATTGCTACCCCAGAATTCAATTGCTATTATATTTTGGTGTAATTCGACTTCGTACCATAAACAGATCATTTATGATTATAAACATTTAATACCCCACCAGTCAGTTCGATTATTGTAATTATATAATAATTTGTTATTGCCATACCACAAGTTAATGGTTATTGGCATGATGTAATTTAATGTTACCGCACGAAATAAGATTCGTTGCAAAACAGTGTAACCTGATATTGCCACACCATAAACAAACATATTTTGATAGTCAGATGTATTGCGTACAATTTGTGTCACATCATAATTAATCTATCACACAGAGCAAAGACAATTGTGTATCATCACTAAGAGGAAGTAGTAGGGAGTAGCAATTCCAGAGGTATTTTTAAATTTTTTAAATTACCACACCTTCATGTTAATATGAGACCATAGTTAGGTAAAAAGGCATTGGTATTTGCATTATAATCTGCAGAACAAGTTAACAGGTGAGGTCAATCATTTGAACGTTTTCGAGATTAATATTATGATTATTGTGAATTTTAGAAGGTATTATTCAAGTGTATGAACTCCTACTGCTAAAAATATATGGACTATTTACACCTATTATATATCCATGATATTATGTAGATCGTGAACTTCATGGTAAACTTTTATAGTAATTATTCCTATGGAGAATAATGTTTATGGCAACCTCTCTAGTAAAAAGACACTATTACTTTCATAACGTCTTGTACACGAAATACTCGGTGCTATGAAGTAAAAAATTATAAATAGTGGAGTGGTTATCATTATACATGAATGTGTGTATTCTTTACTTTTGAGTCTGGCAAGAATTTCCATTCATTCAACGTGTACTTGTAGGCAGTCAAGTGACATATTGCTACACAATATTGAACTGTCAAACGCGACCAGCTATACTATGCTTCTTATTGCCTCTTCTACTCACCTGTTTCTTTGTTTATGTTCTACAACTGATATTGACTTAATAAACTAGGATATATTTCTCTCTTTGACTTTAACTATTTTTTCATTTATAGTTAGATGCATCCATCACATGTTATTTAATTTATTTAATAAGCACCAGATTTTGTATTGTTATTACACTGCACGTTCAATTGACGTGTATTCTACCTATGAATCTACTTTATTTTGATAAGACTCTTAGATCTTGATCTTATCCACCAATAAGTATGTTGACATACTAATGGTATGACGTACTCCACTGGGCTACTGATGTTACGGGGAGTTACACGACCATTCTATCCTCGTAGATGTACATTAGGATTGCCCCCATTGTGTTACAGTAGGGAACTCTGATGCACATTATTATTTCGTGTCTATTCTCCTTTCATTCAGTATTCACTTAGTTGTTTTTCATTTATTTCTTGAGGTGAATTTGTGAAGTTGAATGTGCAAGACATTTTGTTATAAAAGTCTTTATGCCATGTGTTACTCAGCGAAAATTGTGACAATATGCAGTTTTGTTGACCCTACTGGTATGTGGTTCTTGTATTCACCTGATTATGACAATAATCTATCACCTGGAATACAAAAACATCCATCCCTTATCTCCTAAAGAAGTCATCCAATACTTGGAATGAAATCATATTGAAATGTTATTACCCTAGATATAATCTCATCTGAATCAGAGGCAGTGACTTCAGTTTAAGAAAATGATGTCCTTATATGATTGCAAAATGCGAATATATTGCACAGTAGTGCTGGCCTAAAATCAACTTACCTCGTCTCAAAAGACTGTTTCTCTCTGACCTACAAAATCTCCGTATCAGATAAATGATGTTAACAAATTCCGCCGATATACAACTTCGACGTATAGATTGTACTGGATTAAATATGCGTAAATAAGTCATGTCTTTGAAATACCTCAAGTGTTACTGTCTATGAATACTGAATTTTCACGACCGCATTGTAATCGAAACCAACTTTCAACCTGTTAGGTCTTGTTACATATACACTGACTGACAGTGACAATGCAACACCAAGGAGGAGTGGTTCGAAAGGGATGAAAGTTGGGGAAAAAACAGAGACGGCACGGACGAATAATTGATGTTTATTTCAAACCGATATGCAGGTTACACAATGCGCACGGCATCGACTCAGTGGATGTAGGGCCACCGCGAGCGGCGATGCACGCAGAAACACGTCGAGGTACAGAGTCAATAAGAGTGCGGATGGTGTCCTGAGGGATGGTTCTCCATTCTTTGTCAACCATTTGCCACAGTTGGTCGTCCGTACGAGGCTGGGGCAGAGTTTGCAAACGGCGTCCAATGAGATCCCACACGTCTTCGATTGGTGAGAGATCCGGAGAGTACGCTGGCCACGGAAGTATCTGTACATCTCGTAGAGCCTGTTGGGAGATGCGAGCAGTGTGTGGGCGGGCATTATCCTGCTGAAACAGAGCATTGGGCAGCCCCTGAAGGTACGGGAGTGTCACCGGCCGCAGCACATGCTGCACGTAGTGGTGGGCAATTAACGTGCCTTGAATACGCACTAGAGGTGACGTGGAATCATACGCAATAGCGCCCCAAACCATGATGCCGCGTTGTCTAGCGGTAGGGCGCTCCACAGTTACTGCCGGATTTGACCTTTCTCCACGCCGACGCCACACTCGTCTGCGGTGACTATCACTGACAGAACAGAAGCGTGACTCATCGGAGAACACGACGTTCCGCCATTCCCTCATCCAAGTAGCTGTAGCCCGGCACCATGCCAGGCGTGCACGTCTATGCTGTGGAGTCAATGGTAGTCTTCTGAGCGGACGCCGGAAGTGCAGGCCTCCTTCAACCAATCGACGGGAAATTGTTCTGGTCGATATTGGAACAGCCAGGGTGTCTTGCACATGCTGAAGAATGGCGGTTGACGTGGCGTGCGGGGCTGCCACCGCTTGGCGGCGGATGCGCCGATCCTCGCGTGCTGACGTCACTCGGGCTGCGCCTGGACCCCTCGCACGTGCCACATGTCCCTGCGCCAACCATCTTCGCCACAGGCGCTGCACCGTGGACACATCCCTATGGGTATCGGCTGCGATTTGACGAAGCGACCAACCTGCCCTTCTCAGCCCGATCACCATACCCCTCGTAAAGTCGTCTGTCTGCTGGAAATGCCTCCGTTGACGGCGGCCTGGCATTCTTAGCTATACACGTGTCCTGTGGCACACGACAACACGTTCTACAATGACTGTCGGCTGAGAAATCACGGTACGAAGTGGGCCATTCGCCAACGCCGTGTCCCATTTATCGTTCGCTACGTGCGCAGCACAGCGGCGCATTTCACATCATGAGCATACCTCAGTGACGTCAGTCTACCCTGCAATTGGCATAAAGTTCTGACCACTCCTTCTTGGTGTTGCATTTGCTCTGTCAGTCAGTGTATTTAGTACGCTTTGAAGAGATGTTAAGTACAGGAGAAAAATGGCCAACCGGACACCAGTGGGATCCGAACCCACAACCTCCCGATTACGCGTCGGTTGCTCCACTAATTTGGTGGCCTAGGCCATCTTTTTTCTGTTGTAAAGGATCTAGGCTACAGGTCTAATAGACCTAATAGTTTGAAAGTCGGTTTCGATTACAATGCGATCGTGATAATTCAGTCTAGATTGACTTGGCCCTCAACGGGCGACTTAAACGCTCTCTACGGTGTGATGGCAGTAGCGCCAGACCTGTAGCTTAGATCCTTTCCAAAAGAACAAAGATGGCCTAGGCCACCGTAGCTCATTTGGTAGAGCAACCGACGCTTAATCGGGAGGTTGTGGGCTCGGATCCCACTCGTGTCCGGTTGGCCATTTTTGTTCTGGACATAACATCTCTTCAAAACGTGTTAAAGGTATGTAACACGACCTAATAGGTTGAAAGTCGGTTTCGATGTTACTCTCTACTTATTAAATTCTTCATTATTTTTCTGAACGTTCTAGTTATAAGTCAGATAACTGCATTTTATTTGAGTGGTAGAAATACACGTGGCTGTTTATTATAAGGAATACATTGTAGTGGAGGTTAGGAGAAGTAGTGTGGTGAATTTACAAATTTTCATATGAGTAGCACCCTGTAAAATGTATGAATGGATTAACAAGGATGCCATGAGAAGAATGAGACAAATGAAATATTATTTACACAATAAATCACTAAAACAAAGTTATATTTAACGTAAACTTTGCAATGCAGAACATTACAAAAATACGCCTCGAAAGTTTGAGTAATTGCATCAGTGTTCATGTGTTGTGCTAGAATACACGAAACATACATTTCGTAGAATGATTTACACTTGTTAGGATTACTAATGCACCATTATTTAGGTTAATGTATTGTATAAATTATCACATACTTCACACTCGACCTTACCTTTAATTCACAACTTTTGAGAACGGAAAACTGAAGTCAAGTTGGTGTCTCCGAAAATTATTATTATTATTATTATTATTATTATTATTATTATTATTATTATTATTATTATTAAAAACTGATGAGCCCACTGCTACACCGGGGTGAAACGCTTATAATTTCACGATTGAAAAAGCCTGAAGGGCTAAAATATATTTAACATTTGCAATCGAAGAAATTAAATTATGATTTCCTTGTAGGAACCTTATTTTTGATAAAGGCCAAAGGCAGGAATTTATACAACTGGAAGCACATGATTCCCCTAGTGCACCGTCCCTGCATTGTTTTACGTAAGTGGCTTGGAGTGGTGTCCAACGACGGACTAACTGCCAGCGTCTTGGAAAGGTGTAGCAATTCAGCTGATGAGCCCACTGCAAAACTGGGGGGAAACGCTGGTAATTTCACGATTGAAAAAGCATAACGAGCTTTATTATTATTATTATCATTATTATCGAACTCACGAAAATTAAAATGAACACATGACACAATGTTTCAGACCCAATTACAAAGCTTCAGTCGCATTTGGAAGTCATTGTCTGTAGGCAGACTTGTATTCGAGGCGTTGTTAGGAGTACCGAAGGCAATGTCTACAGACTGATCATAAAAAAAAATACATTCAGGTCATAACATTAAAAACAAATGCACTATACCCAACATACAGCCCCCAAAAGGTAATCTAGACTCTTCTTTATCTCTCCTTGGAAGAGGACAACGTTTGTTGATGGCCTTCTTGAACTAACCTCTGCTGGTTTTAATTTTTACCACTCAGTTCAGCTCATCTTTACCGGAATGGGCATGCTTGACGTCTGCTATCTATTATTGCAGGAGAGGAATTTATTCTTTTAAAAGGAGAAGATATCCAGGTTTCGGAGAGTATTATTAGTTACTCATGCATTTAATTCCTTGTTGCAGGGAACCTTGGACCATTTAATTGAAAAGTGCTGAATTTATTGTTCTATATGTTGCCATTTGGATGGTTTTTCTTTAAATTTTCGCTTTATGTACACCGACACAGATAGGTCCTATGGCGGCAATGGTATAGGAATGAGTTGAAAGTGGGAAGGAAGCAACCGTGTCCTTAAGCAAGGTGAAGTCCCAGCATTTCTTACAGAAACGTGTATACACAGTTGCCGTTAAGGACCAACCCAAGCTTCATTTTTGTAAGACCGAGTAGTAGTCGTTAGGGGTTATTCTTTTCTAATCAATCAATCCATGAAAACATGTGCGCCAAACTACATATTCCTAATCTCGGAGGATCGAACTTTGGGTTTTCAAGTATATTCTAGTCTTGATGTTGTGCAAGGAATGAATGCGAGCAGTTATCTTAGGAAGAACACTGCAATCAATGTTGAAATATTGATAATTTTTATTGAAATATACGATACTTCCAGACGGACAGTGGTATCTGCTTGAGACATAAGGTTTTCGGGTACCATATGTTAATGGATTCCTTTTCTTCTTTAAAGAACGCTGTAGGACGACACGATCAGTTACGAAATTACTTCATGATCCATTGGTAAGGTTAGCTCTGACTGTGAGAAATCTACACTCGAGATTTTAATTAGATGGCAATATCAGATCGAAAAAAACGGGAAAATTGTAGCTTATTCTGCTTTGTCTTCAAATAAGAATTTATAACTTTTAACTTCTTCAGTCTTCCGAAACTAATTCTAAGTAAATACATTTATAAACATACCTAAAAATGAAACAAGAAATAAATATCTTATTATATCTCTTCTTTTTCCAGGTAGTTTATCAAATTCAGCACTCAGCATCCAGTCCACTATCTTCTGCGAAGTCCATAATTCTCTTTGGTACTATTTTCGCCTCACGTAAACCCACCACAGACGTTATTTCATCCACACTGTTTTATCCATCGAGTTTATTCTTGAACCAAGCATAATCTCTTCCTTTTCTATAGGCTACCATTGCGACGTTCTTCCCAAGTGTTTATACCAGGAATAATTTGTATCTCTTCATTGTATTTATCTATAGATGCATACAGAATTCACAACACCGTCTTCAAACGCAAATAGCTCTTCATGTTTTCATTCCAGAACACTATAATATCGATTTGAGCGGCAATTGTATGAGACGGTTCTCCATATTAAATTGCCTGAAGTGAAACCGGAGTCACAGATGGGTACATGGTAGCAGGTGAATCACACTGAGTCTGCAATTTGTATCGTCAATAGGAATGACTCAAGTGCTTACAGAAACCGAATTTACTGTGCGAGGCGAGTGCTCTATGGTCGACAATGGATGTGTTGAATTTCTGGACCGGTCTCTACGAATATCAATTGTCGCAATTACCTGGTTGGGGGAGTCATGATGCTGTTGGCTGGTAATTCCAGCCAGATCTTATTCATGGTACCACGGCCGACACGTTCCGATGAGATTATCGCCCGTCTTAAATCATTCTTCCATTGGCGTAAAAAAGATGTCCTATCCTTGACAGTCAACATGTTTGTCCATCTGTAAGGTGACTAGAGAGCAGGGAAGGTTTTCAACTCACTTCCCGAAATTGGTGAAGGCAAGCTCTTACAAGAAGGAGGATTACAAATATTCCTGATTGCCTCTGCAATGGTTTGGAGGATCTAAATAATTTAACTGTTTCTCAGAAAGTTAATTAAGGAGAAAGCCGCTCCCCAGCCACTCCTAGGCTTTCCCTAACCCATCGTCACCATAAGACCTATCTGAGTCGGTGCGACGCAAATGAAATTAAAAGAAATGTTGCGGTTAAAGGCTGACGAAGAGAGCTATTCCGGCTCCTATAAAATAATTCCACCAATATTATAAGCAACACCTAATTGGAGAAGCTGCCAACTGAGGATATAAGTCCTACACACTATCCCGTGAAGTTTTACATACCCTCTACCTCACGTCCTCTATCTCAGTGTCGGCGCTCCAATAATCCTATTGCGCAATCTTAAGTCATCATGGCTGAGCAATGAAACCAGGTTGAATATGAAGGCTCTATTCAGGCACACCACTGAATTAACAATATTCACAGATGTCGGCTATGGAGAAACCGTCTTCAACCCCCGCATTCCTCTCATCCCGTCAGACTGTAACTTAAAGTTCAAACGTCAGCAGTTCCCATTTAAGGTCTGATTTGCCATGACTTACAGAAGAGCACAGAACAGAGTCCGAAATTGTTTAGCATTGGTCTGAGGGGTGACTTCTTACCCCAGGGTCAGCTGTACGTGTTTTTATTCAGAGTCAGCTTCCTTAATGGCTTAATCATCCTCTAGCCCGTGAGAAAATCCAGGAATGTGGTTCACAGGTAGGTCCTCAGAACTTACGTGGATAGGATAAAATCTAACAGTCTTGTTACTTGTTACTGAAGGTCTTGTTACTCCCAGGATGACAATGCAAGATGCTGTGTTTCTGGAGCTACTATGCAGTTGTGGACAGGAATATTCGCCAATTGGATTCCCACGCCCAGAGTCCCGACCTCAGTCCAATATAACATCTTTGGGACGAACTGAACTGCCGGGTGAAGTCTCGGGAGGAGTGGCCAAAATCCATTGTCCAACTCTCGGAATGATTGGAAGAGTAATGGCAACGAATCCAATTGGACGTCTGCCAAACACACACACACACACACGTTGAGAGTATTCCGGACAGAGAGGATGTTATTATAGCTGCAAGAGGTGAGACTGCGATGTCGTAATGGGGTAACAACCACTGAACAAACACTGTAGAGAAGTGCCCACTTACTTTTTGTTGGATAAGTTATTTTGAGAAAATTCCTTTTCAGGCCGTTTTCGCGATAACAGAATTGAAAAGTATATTACAGACGAGGTAAAATCCTGAACAAGATCTGATGAGCCCTTAGCAGTGAATAAAATTGGATCACATGGGAAAGAATCAACTATGGTATAAAAGAAGTAAATGTGTGTGGAACTGGTGCAGGTTAATATAAATCATAAATTAATTTTAAACATATTTATTGTTTACATATTAAAATCATGGTAATACAAGGTATGCTTCGAGAAGTTTTACGAATTTCTGAAATTGACAGCCATAATATATATATATATAGTTGCCATATTTAAACATATTGCTGTTACTGACACGTCATTAGCTACTTTCACAATTTCGTACTGGCAACTGTTTCACACTATATATATATATGTATTACATAGTAACAGTTCAAGTAGCGAATGTTCAAGAGTAATTTAATATTAGGAAGGGCGTACTATATTGTTTTACACTATATTGTTTTCTACCCAAATGAACTACATTGTACATCATTTTTTACGTCCACCTTCTCAACATAATCTCCTTGTGAATCTATGCACTTTTGCCATCGATGTATCAGTCTCTCCAGATCTTGCTGAAACCATCCGTTCGAAGTGCTGCGTGCCCATGCCTTGACAGCTGTGTTCAGTTCTGCAAAATCCGCAAAACGGCGACCAAGCAGAGGTTTCTTCATGTTCCCGAACAGGTGATAATCACTTGGGGCCAAGTCAGGAGAGTATAGTGGGTGTGGCAGCACCGTGAATCCCATTTGATCAGTGGCAGCAGTGGTCTCTCGACTAGTGTGGGGCCGGGCATTGTCACAAGCCTAGCCGTGAAGTCAGCTGGATCTTGATCATGGCGTTGTAAAAGTTCTCTGGACACGTCCACACGCCTCTGCTTTTCGCCTCCAGACAAGAGTCTAGGCACCCACGTGGATGACACTTCTCCAACTGTAAGTGGCCGTGCACGATCCGCTGCAGGGTGCTTCGGCTAATTCCCGTAGCTGCCTCCATTTCCGTAAATATGATCCATTTGTTTCATTGGATGGCCTGTTAGACCCGGGAAATGTTGGCTGGTGTTGACACCGTCACATTCCTTCCAGAACTGGTTCCCTTGTCCACCGATGTGCGCCCTGTTTTCCAAACTTCCACCCAGTTGTAAACTGTTTTCCGTGACGGCACATGTTCTCCACAGACTGCCACGAAGACCCGATGAATTTCTGAAGTGGTCCCGTCTTCCTTCCATAGGAACCAAGCCGTATACCACTGTCCCTGACGGTTGCTTTCCATGTTGTCTGCTCCTACGCTGGGAGTGTTGTTATGAAATGGCTATGACGAGTGTTTTCGTTGGCCCTTGTGCGTGTGCTGCTACCAAACGGTGGAACAAGACACTACTTACACGTCACCACATTGAAAAGTGAAATGTTAACGTACCCGGGCGTACAAAAAATAAAGTGTAAAAAATATAGTACGCCCCTCGTATATTTAAGTACATGTTTCTTCCCCTAAGGGACATCATCAGGTAGAATAAACCACACCATGTATCAGATACAAACATTACACAAATACATTGATAACACAAATTAAAATACACTTTTATACACAAGGCCATTTAAAATAAAATAATTGCAATGTTTGTTAAATTTTCAAGTCATATAGTCAATAAAGTTGATGTGAATTGTTCATTAAAATTCTTGGTGACAAAGTTCATGGAAACTAACATTTGTATTCCCTAAAATCGTAAGATGAACGGTGATGTGGAAAAAAAAACTTTTGATTTAAAATATTTCTTGATTAAGGATTCTCAAGATCCTTGATAGAAATTCCTTCAAATTTAATTTAAAGAATGAATGCTTCAGGATTCCAAGTCAACTCGGGGCCGGAGCTGTATAGTTAGTTGTTTAATTGAATGTTAAGTCTGAAATTAATAGAAAGCTAAGTATAAGTGAAGAGATATGGAAGATAAAAAAATATATGATCTGAATTGTGTTACTTCTTTGTTTTTGGCCCCGATGTGCGGAAGATGACCCACCTCTGCTGATGTATTAGTGTATCCGAATTCAAACAAATAGTAGCTTCGTTGACCGGGGACTGTGTGTATGTTCGGACCGGAGTGTCACCAAGCGTGTCACACGTAAAAGTTTGATGTTTCTTTCTAACATTCACTTTAATCAATTCACATACATGTGGCAGACCGGAAGAAACTTTGCTACAAGATATCAGGAACATGCCAGGGCTAAGAAATATGACAGACACTTGGCCATGTGTGATCACTTGAGGGACAGACTTCAACCACGGAAAATGGCCTTAAAATATTGAAAACTTTAAATAAAGGCCATCTATTGAACCTATACGAGGAAATTTACATTTATCTGGACTAGAGGAACAATCCGATGGGTGATATAAACGATCTTTCTGAGAAGATTAACATCTTTTATGAAGAATTGATTAAAGTGAAAAATAGAAAGAAATATCAAACTTTAACGTGTCACACGCTCGGTGACCCTCAGGTCGTTCCTCCGCTCAGAACACGCCCTCCCACTTCCTCTCCACACTCCCCGCTCAGTGTAGCTGCTACTTCTTTGAATTCGGATAGACACATACATCAGCAGAGGTGAGTCCTCTTCCACACATCGGGGCCAAAAACAAAGAAGTAACACAATTTAGATCATATATACTTTTCATCTTCCATCTCTCTTCACTTATACTTAGTTTTCTTTTAATTTCAGACTGAATATTCAATTCTACAACTAACTCTACCGCTTCGGCCCCTTGTTGATTTGGAATCCTGAAGCGTTCATTCTTAAATCAAATTTAAAGGTATTTCTATCAAATGAATAAAAGTCTATTGAGTGTTAAAGAAAATCACTGAAGATGGTTTCTTTAAATACTTATTGACGATTTCAAGGCAGAAATTTGCAATGTCAGTAATAAAATATTTTGCCAGGTTGAATATCTTGTAGAACTCAAGGAATTTTCGAAGTATCGTGCCCCTACTCCCGATTAGCAACCATATGACTTTGATCCTTTTAAGGTTGTATGCTTCCTTGTAGAACGGAACTGTGGGCTCTTATATTCCCTTCTCCTCACGATCAACATCTTCAGGTTGACGCGCGGAGGATTCAAAGCAGATGGTTGGATCGATTATAAATCCTACATTGTTGTCTTTGCAGTCAATTCTATCGATCCTTCGAGAGGGAAGAACTGAGAGTATGTATTATACATACGCTCACATAGTTGCTGACATACTGTATAGCCCACAACAAAGAGACAGACGAACCAAATCTAAGGATAGAAAGACGCTTATGGGGTGCATTCTTGAGAGATCTTTCTTGAAAAAGAGTGATCTGAACAATAACACATAAACGAACAGTCGCTCAATGCAGGAATAGTTTGCAATTACATATTTTTCTGAGTTTTCTCTATGTAAACTTACAATAAGTTTCTATTTTCTTTGATAATATTTATTGTATGTAACATACCTACTAAAAAACTGAATAAATTTTATTCCTATTTAGAAATATCATATCCTCATAAATGGACGAAGAGAGTTGGATGCGAGAGAAGTATAGCAGAAAAGGGGACGTCCATTATCTACTTGGTCGAATATTCTGAGGTGAAATATGCTACAAGAGAGCTGAAAAAGTGCACAACACAGTGGAATTCGGAGGACAATGAGTGGACTTCACCGAAAGAGTGGATTGGGTAAGCTATCATTATGATGACAACGATGACAATTTATTCTTCAAATGTTCTCTTCTGAGATCTATGTTTTTGAGTATTGTACTAGGACTAACAGATACGTCATCAGCGATCCCGCAATAGCACATAACATATTCTTACCTAAATCAAAAAATCCATAGGCATTGAAACGTACTTCTGTTTGAGATACCTGATGAGAGAAGGATATTAATTCTTCCATCATGTGAGTACCAACAGCTTCCTGAAGAATTAATACTGTCAGGGTGCGTGAAATGCTTCTTGCCTCAGAACTTGTCATTTGTGAACTTGTTGCTAAGGAATTAAGAACGAAAATGTGTTTCAAAACATATACGAAAAAAAATATTTCTGTCGTATAATCGTAGGAATGTCCCCTGGCCAACTGAATTAGTTGGTATATGTTAAAGAGGAGGGCTAAAAAGTAGCTCGCAATTCGTAATAAATTTTCTAAGCCGTAAATGGAGTTGATAATTTCTGTTATGGTGCAGAGGTTATTGTATGCTATTCTAAGTGATCTTATAGGTAAAGTAGTTCGCACATCAGTGAGCGGAATATTACGTGATCTAGAGACTACAGGTAGTGATATAGTATTTCTTTTGAATTCAATATTTGATCGGGTGACTGAGCTATTTTCTTCTATGTATTCCTTAAGAAGGTCATTTATAATTCTGAAACGACTGGACAGAAAATTAACTAAATTAACAAAACACAGATTAAGAAATACTGATTGATAGTAACAAAGGTTTAGTGTCAAATACTGATGAAGATTAAGATTCACATTTACTATAGGATAACAGCTAGAAGATATGGTAACGAAACTTACGAATATGATTACTTGGATAATCATTTTTCGTCTTATTCTTCTGTAGTCATTTCTAAACCTTCCAGGCAGTGACTCTTCTAATAATATTAACCTTTCCCACAAACTTTCAAATTTCTTAACGTTGACACTGCAGTGAGTTATTATAGAGAATAATGTCACGATGTAGAAACTGAGTATAAAGATATTTAAACTTAACGTAGGTAATATGTTATCTTTATGTTGTATGATGCAATTAATGCTGGTGTATGATTGATAAGCTAGTCCTGAGGAAAAAATAAGGAATACAATTGTAGAATAAACAATTGCAAACTTAGATGAATTCAGCTCCACCTTATCTTTCAAACTGTTGAGACTATATGGAGCTACACCTAATAGTTTGGATACGTAATAAAATGATATAATACTAGCGAAAAATTTCTCCTTAGTGGAGATATATTTTAGGTAGGATTTCATTTCAAATTCTAAAGTTCTGCCATATAAATATTCTGTGTGTGTATGATCTAGAAATAAATATGGATCAAGTCAAATATTGCTACGATATCATTATTTAGAAGCACTTATTGTAATTCCTAGAAGTGCAAATTACATTTCTCCTTCTCATAGAAATATGAATGGATTTCGTTTCTCTGAAAATTTATCGTTTAGTAAGTGTTCCTTAGTAATTAGTTTTCGTTGTATGGTAACTGATAGAAATGCAACTCACCGGGTGTATGGATGAACGTCTGTAATTGTGAAGTTATCCGTACAAATAACCACAACAAACATATGTCACATTACAACAACATGTTTTAATAAAACGTTCGCAACGTCGTAATTAATAAAATAAAATTTTCTGTTTAAATATTTGGGAGTACACTATCGTAATAACGTTAGTACACAAGATGAATTCGTTTAATAAATGCACATGAAATTGTAAAGCCCTTCACTTGCTATTTCAAATTACACACGATTCAACTTAATGTTCCGTGCCAACGAAATTACCTATACATTCATAATGAAAGTTTTCTTACAATTCCACTATTGATTCGATACGAAATATTTATATACGAAAGGTCTTCAATCTACTCACATTTTCCGTCTTTATTCTAAACAACAGAAATAACAAACTTAAGTTTCACTTCTAGACGCACAGTACAAACGACAGAGCTGTCTTCAGAATTGTCAACCCAGTTTTTAATAATCGTAATCAGGTATTGAATGTCGTGTTGTAGATACTTCACGCTAATCATGCCGACTATGTTTTAAACAAAAGAATCATTCGAGTCTTCTTATGCTCTACGTCGTAATAATAGAACGTGTACTTCTCATTACTTCACTGTATAATCATATGATCAAAACACTGCGTTCAAGGGAATTATCTGCAGTTAATATTGGATGAAGGCTGCGTCTCTTCGGAGCTATTTCATTAAAGAGGCATGTATTATTGCTGTCACAATGTTTCATATATCATCCAACAGATATAATTCTCATGAGGAAGTAAAAAGTAAGTCAACTTATCTACTTCCGTTGTCGGCTGATAGAATCTCTCTCTCTCTGTCGTACTCCTCACCAAACCCACAAAAAACTAGCACGCATCCACCTTATGGGAGCTAGGTTCATGTCCTCCATGTTAATGCCCTTCAAAACAAGAGGTTCCCAAACTCGTTAGGGTAGGTGAGAGATACATACAAGTGAGTTATAAAGCGCACGTTTTGGACAGAAAGGACGGGCAAGATCTATCAGTATAGTACGACAATTTAAAGTTCGATCTTTGAATCCGAGCGGTATAACTGCTAGTTCCGTCAATTGGTATGCAGAGGCAGCAGAGTGAGTATGAGAGATGACAGTGAAGGCGTTGTTTGCTGTATCATTCTCTTTACTATGAAAATCTTTCTTTTTAGTACTTGCCAGAGATAATATACCAGGTGACCCTCCAGCCCTGTACTTTCTAAGTAAGTGTCCCTTATGGTCCATTGATGAACGGGATGCATAACCACTGGTTTGAAAGGAGCGCTACTACATCCTGGGTTTCGGATGTGAAACAAATTGGAGGTATTGTACTACGAACGTTCTCTAATAGAGTGCTTTTGCAAATTCGCCAGGGATGCAGAAAATTACGTGTAATATCTCGTTAAGTTATCCACGTACACAAATTCCACTGTGTCAAAAATGTAACTTGTGCGTCGTATGCGCCTTGAACGATTAAATAGCTCTTGTTTACAGCTCTTTCCGGCGAAATACGTCTATAGAAAGCAGAAGGCTGTTTGGAAACTCCTGTCCAAAGCGTCTGCGAGCTTTGCCTTCATTCCGACCAGATTTTTCATATTTTAATATTTTGTCCGTACACTCGTTGTTGATGATCACACCAGCTATTGTTGATAAGTTAACAACTGTAGAGCTACTGTACTATGTTCTCGAAAACAAGCCGTGCTAAAGCAAGGGGCGCGTTAGACGGGTAATAATAATGGCGTATGACCTTTGGGGAGACCTGGTGCAGGTTTTTGTAGTGGTCGCCTATAGGCGACCTCTCCGTCTGTAACGATGGGGCCCTACTTCTCATGAATTCTATTGATGAAGACGGCACGCACACACAAGCCCCGAGCGATCGGAATTAACCAATTAAGGATAAGATCTACGATTCGACCGAGAATCGAACCCGGGACCCTTTGAACGAAAGGTCAGCACGCTAAACATTTAGCCATGAAGCGGGACATATATTTGCATTTGCCCTAAGTGCCGTCCATTTTGTTTTATTTGCCATCAATGCCATGGAAACCTTGACAAAGACGGGCATTCTGCATGCTCTCACCGGCGTTGCCTAGGAATTGGAGTCTACACTTGCTGGCGCCATTACAATGGACGTGAACATATTCGGTCACAAGGGGATAATCACCCATTAGATTGGACAACTTCTTGCCTATGTAGAAAGTAACGGATTACTAATACATTATATTTCCCAGGAAACACATTGTGTGGCTTTTTGTGTAAATGATGAGACAAACCAAGGATAAGTTGAAGGTGAGAAAGGAAGGGCAAAGCAGGTTAGGAAGAAGGAAGAGAAGATATGGATTGGAACATGGAATGTTCTAACACTGCTACAAGGTGGCAAGCTGGTAAATGAGAAACAAGAATGAAGAAAAATCGACTTGACGCCTTAGGAATGTGTGAAGTAAGATGGACAAGCTGTGGTGAGGTAGAAAGTGGAGACTACACGTTGTTTTATTCAGGAAATGAAACTGGCGTGGCAATTATGATAGGAAAACGGCTGAAGAACAATGTATTAAAGGTGAACTATATAGATTCTTGAATGATGATAATTAGATTAAAGGGTGACAAGAAGGATGTTGTTCTAATACAAGTTTATATGCCAACAAGCCAACACAAGGATGAGGAAATAGAAGAATAATACGAAAAGATTGAAGAACTTATGGTAAAGGAGAAGAGAAGTGCCTGCATTATTGTAATGGTGGATTATAATGCAGTGGTTGATGAAGGAAGAAAAGAAGGAGTAGTTGGAAAATTCGGGTTGGGTACAAGGAACAACAGGGGTGAAGTATTGGTTAATTTCTGCAAGGAAAACTCACTTGTGATTGGGAACATTTTGTTCGAACATCACATGAGACGACGTTACACGTGGACATCCAAGTTGAATGGTGAGAGGTATCAAATTGATTATATAATGATACAGAACAGGCACAGAAACTGTCTAAATAATGCAAAAGCATACCGCGGAGCAGATATAGATTCAGAACACAACTTGGTGGTGGGAGATTTGCAAGTGCGGTTGAAAAAAATGAGGAAGGGTGAACCAAGAGAATATTTTGACCTAAAAATTCTAAAGGAAAATGGTAAAGATAAATAGCTGGAGGACATATTTATGTCAAAATGGATTAGAGGTCCTAAAGAAGAAAGTGCAAATGAGACATGGAAGGGGATGAGAGGAAACCTCATACATTCTGCAGAAGAAGTAGTTGTGGAAAGAACATCTGCAAGAATAAGGAAAGAATGGGTCATAAATGCAATGCTGAGCAAGATGGAGGAAAGAA